>NW_021963175.1:0-157793 GCF_901765095.1 Microcaecilia unicolor | reverse complement strand
AGCAAATCCCTGAAGAACGCAGGGCTCCCCCTTAAACTTCTCGAGAACTTTTTGCAAATATTGCTGGCACACAATCAAAGGAAAAGAAGGGGTTAAACTTAGTTCTTGTCAGGGGAAAGTTCCCAAGAGTACACAAATCCTTCTGTTGGGCAGTCAGTGTAGAATCCAGTCGGCTGGGGATCCTGGCTGCCCCTTTGTTGTCCTCCCCACGAGGTGATCACTTGAGGTCATGTGATGACAGAAGCAGTTTGTAACAGGCTTGCCTTTCACATTCTCTCAGGCTTTCTGGCAGACCAGTGCGAGGACCTGACAGAGCTGGAGCAAGGCCTTTTGGCGGAACAAGAAAAGAAAGGAGACAAGAGATTAGGACGAGGGTAATCGGGAGCCCTGTCCTGTCCCCCCAGTGATGGGCTGGCTGGAAGAAGCAAACTGCCAGCTTCACATTTCCTTGTTGATGTTGCTTTCCTTGCACACCACAGGTAAGGAGAAAGTATTTCAGCTGTGACAGCAGCTACCAGCTCAGGGGGAGAGGAGGTGGGGGAGTTTAGAAATCCATATGGAAGAAGGCAACTTCTAGTAAACGGAACTGCCAAAGGAAATAGTTTTAGCTGGTATGATCAGAATGCATCGTTTGGGGAAAAAGGAAAACGTTACAATGCATGGCCAGATTACTGTTTTCTAAACTGCAGGTTTCATTTTTTTTATGTGTACATACAGACTTGGCGAGATTGCAGGACTTGTTTAGGAAGGCTTTGTGTGTGTGTGTGTGTGCTTTTTGCAACGTTCTTATCAAAGTTGCATTATTAGACGTTTGATAATTTGGACCTGTAAATTAGCCTTTCATGCATCGGAATATGAATAATTTGTTAGTATATATTACTCAGTGTCTTAAAAATGCACTGTTAGAACAGATTTTAATCTGATACATTCGTAACAATTATACTGTACCATCACTGGTGCTATGGCATATATGAATGTGTGTATGTATGTATAGAAAGATAGATAAGAAACTGCTGAGAACAGTATTTACAGATTAGAAATCTTACTGTTCCCTCTAAGCAGTACGTTGCGCTTCATGACGACAATCGATGAATCACATTTGCAAGGAAAGTGTTTGTGGTTTTACCTCCAAGCCTTATAAATTAGGGAGGAACATGTTTTAAAACTAACCTTATAACTAAGGGGTGTAATGTAATGTAAGCTACATTGAGCCTGCAAAGAGGTGGGAAAATGTGGGATACAAATGCAATAAATAAATAAGAAATAATTCTAATTGTTGTTAAAAAAAAAAAAAAAAAAGAGGTGAACAGCTTTGAGATAATAAAGGGCTAGATGTACTAACATGTATTTATTTTTATTTTTGTTACATTTGTACCCCGCGCTTTCCCACTCGTGGCAGGCTCAATGCTGCTTACATGGGGCAATGGAGGGTTAAGTGACTTGCCCAGAGTCACAAGAAACTGCCTGTGCCTGAAGTGGGAATCAAACTCAGCTCCTCAGTTCCCCAGGACCATGTACTACTATATTACTGCAAGCTAACACATTAATGTGCGCTATTTACTGCAGGTCCCACGATTTGCAGTAGGACTGACTTACTAATAACATGTGCAAATGCAGTAGCGCACTCTAGTAAGCTAGCCCAGGAATTGTTTTCTCTATGATTTGGAGGCTAGCATATACCAAGAAAATCAGGATTCTGCCCATGCTGTGCTCCTAACTCTTGAGGAACCTGTCAACAGCCAAGGATATGCAAAAATGTGTGTGTGTGAGGGTTTTTTTGTTTGTTGTTTTGTTGTTGCAATTCTAATTTCCACAACATCATCATTTGGTGACACCAGCCTTTGTCACATCTGTTACTGCAGGATGTTGTCAAGTCAGCTACCATAGCAGAAATCAAAAGAGGTATGGACAAGTTCTTGGAGGAAAAGTCCATAAAAGTGATTATCCAGGTAGACTTGGGAGGGCCATTAATCATCCTTGGAAAAAACTCTGAGAAATAGGTCCACGTTTGGGATCTGCTGAGTGTTTGTTACTCAGACTGACCACTATCAAAGGATGTTGGGCTTGATGGACCCTGGTGTGGCTCAGCATGGATTTTCTTACATTCTTATGCTCCTAAGGAGCAGAATCATCTTCCCAAGGACTACAACAAGAAACAAACAATAATGTATTCAGGAAACATATTTCTTTTCTGAATAATGGCATGTGTCTGCTTAGTATGGAATTTTCTGAAGTTTTAGAGGAGTTGGCTAATTGTTAAAGGAACTAATAGAGGGCTTTTAGGTGTATTTTATCTGTGGAATATATTGGAGGGTTATTATTCCAGAGGACGGTAGGATATTGATGTTAGGAAGGCATTAAACTGGTTCTGTTTTACTGCTATAGGTGTTTCCTCTGCTGGAATTCATGTGACGAAACTAAATTAAATTAAAGGAAAATCAAATGCTGAAATAGCACATTCTATTTTTTTTAAATAATGTAAATTAGTGGGCCATTGTTAAGATGTTTTTTTTTTTTTTTTAACATTTATATTTCATAATTTTATTGATGATCTTCAACAATGTCAAACAAAACCATATCATTCCTGTTATAACCATGTTTATACACATAGATATAAATCATTCAACTGTATCATCCAGATTTTACCTTTTCTCCCTCCCACCCCCTTCCTTTAAAGTGTTGTCCTGATATCTAGTAGTAGTAATAGATTCAACTGTTATTATGTTTCAACATTTTGTTATGGAACAACCGATACAAAATAAAATTTTTCACATATGAATCTACAAAGCCAATTGTCGTCTGTGTTCATTATCAGCATCCAACATTATTTCCCCTCCCCCTTTCCCACCCCCCCCCCCCTTCCCTCTTCTTTCCAATGATACCAACCATTTGTGTATTTCTTCACTCCTCTCTCCCCGATCTCCCTCCTAGCTTGTATTCTGAGATCCCTGAGAGTTCCCTTCCCCCTTCCTTCTCCCCCTCCCCCCCACTGTCTTTGACTATAGCATCTGTGTGATCAGAATTATCTTTAACCTTCAGGGTGTCGCATTATGCCTATTAAGTAGTAAGCTACGTCCTCTGGGACTTAATGCCTCCAGATAAGGGCCCCATATGCTTGAACTTTGCATATCTCTTCGGGGAGCCCCTAGCCTCTCGTGCTTCCCATGATACTAAGAGGTGTACCTGATTTCTCCAGTGCCAGTAAGCCGGCGACTCCGGAGCCGTCCAATACTGCAATACGGTCTTCCGCGCCACCAAGCTAAGCTTACGGCATAAGGTACTTGCCCCCGCTGAGAGTGTCCGGAAGGCCCCTTTAGTGTCCAATACAAAGTGATCCCAAGTTCCCTTTACTGATAAACCTAGCATCCGGGACATAAATCTTCAACCTGTGTCCAAAATGCCCTTACCCCTGGACATGTCCAAAATGCATGAAATAATGTATGCGGGGTTTGGTTACATTTAATGCAACTCGCTCCTTGCGGGGAGCTTATGTGACAACTGTTGTCCTGACATATATGCCCGCATGATTGTCCGATAGCCACATTCACGTAGCCTTTCATCTGACGTAAGGGCTGCTATTCCTTTCAGCATGTTTCTCCCTTCCCAACCCACCAAGATTCTCCCTGCCTCCTGTTCCCATCTACCTTTTATACCTTCATAATTTTTGCAAGAGGTCCCCGACGGGTCCAAGCTTTATGAAGTGCCGACACTGACAGGCCTGTTGCTTCTGTTTCTTGAAAAAAGTCCCTTACTTTTTGCCCCAAACCCTGTCTCAGCATAGGTTGTTCCAAAGCAGATATGTGTTTAATTTGGACATACGCGAACTTATTCCCCCAAGAAACTCCTACTCGTCTCTGCAATTCTTCATAACCAATTAGTTCTCCCTCTTTCCCCAGGAGATGTTCCAATTTCCTAATACCCTCTCTTTCCCATTTTATAAATACTGGATTATCTGTGCCCGGTTGGAAAGTGGGTTCCCCCTTATTGCCAGTTGGTCAGACACTGTATAGCTCCCCCCCAACCTCCTCGCCAATTTTCCATGCCTCCCTCATTGATGTAAGTATCACACAGCCTCTAAATTGTCGCGGAAGTTGTTTCTGGGTCATATGCAACAAAGTGAGGAAATCATATGGGGCAAAATATTCCCTTTCCATATCAGTCGGAGTATACATGTCAGTCTTACAAACCCAGTCCCCCAGATGACGTAGCAAAAGCTTGGTTATACACATATAGGTCTGGGATTCCCATGCCCCCCTGATTCCAATTCCCTAGCAAATAGGAAAACCTTATCTTTGGCTTCTTTGCTGCCCAACAGAATTGCCAAAAATTCCATAGAGCCGCTTCAAATCTTTCCGGGTCAGACGAAGCGGTAGTGTCCGCAGCACATAGAGCCACTTGGGAAATATCATCATCTGCACTAAATTTATCCGGCCTCTCAATGATAATGGAAGATTTCCCCAATTTTCCAGATATTTCTTAGTTTCTCTCATCAAATCTTTAATATTAAGTTCATATAACTTCTCCAGTTCCAATGTCAGTCTGATGCCCAGATATCTAAATGAGCCGTCTGCCCAAACTAGTGGAAATGTTCCCCCCATATCTGTCGCACCTCCTCTGAGGGGCAACGCCTCTGATTTGGCTAAATTTATACGTAAGCCCGCAAATTCGCCATATTCCCGTATGTTTCCATTAAGGCTAGAAATGATTCCCTCGGATCAGTCAACAGCACCAGCAAATCATCCGCAAATGCTGCAATTTTAAAATCTCTATCTCCCACCCGTACTCCTCTCACTGAAACATTATCTGCCACGTCCCTAATAAAAGGATCTAAAGTTAAGACGAATAGCAAGGGCGATAGTGGGCATCCCTGTCTTGTTCCTTGAAGTATAGGAAAACATTTGATTCTACACCATTTACCAAACTGTGGCCTGAGGTGCATGATATAAGGCTCTAACTGCCGACATAAAGCGCCCCCCAAACCCATACGCCTTTAGCGTAGTAAACATAAAGTCCCATCGTACCTTGTCAAATGCCTTTTCAGCATCGAAACTGACAAGCATTGACGGGATCCCATTCCTCTTCCGAGCTCCTATCGCCATCAGTATCCTCCTCAGGTTTTTTGCTACGGTCCTCCCCTCCACAAATCCCACCTGCGCCTCATGTAACAGTCCCGGCAACATTCCTGCCACCCGATTAGCCATTATCTTGGCCAATATTTTTGCTTCCACATTTAACAAAGAAATGGGGGGTAGGACTGGTTTAGAGGGATCCCTACCCGGCTTTGGCAAGACTACAATTTGCGCCGATGATAATGTATGTGGCAGTTTCTCCACTTCCACCACTCTATCTAGATATCTAGTCAACGTCGGTATGATTTCTTCTCCCAGTGTCTTATAAAATTCCATTCTAAGCCCATCCGGTCCCGGGGTTTTACCAAGTGAACCTCTTGTTATCACCAATGCCACCTCTTCTTCCTGTATTGGCCTATTCAGCTTTTCTATGTCAATCTGCCTCAAAGTTGGCAGGTTAAGATTTTCTAAATAGAGATGTCCCGGCAGCCCCTGGTCTTGCGGCTTATATATCTGCTATAGAACTTTTGGAAGACCCACATATATCCGCATCTTTCCGTACTACCTTCCCCTGACTATCCTTCAACTGAAGCACCCTTCCTCCTCCCCCTTTAGGTTTTGCCAAGCGAGCCAACAAGCGGCCCATCTTGTTACCGTGTCGATATAATTGGTATTTATAGTAGGCTTGGGATTTAGCTGCTCTCTGATGTAAAAGTTCATTTAATGCCACTTGCAATTCCATTAGGCGCGTTCTATGGGCTGTACTATGTGTCTGACCAAACTGTTTACGGGCTTTGCAAATTTGCGCACTCAGTCTCAAAATTTCCCTATTACGAGCCACCCTTACAAAATGTGAGTAACTTATGACTTCTCCTCTTAGTACCGCCTTTGCAGCGTCCCAATACAAAACTGGGTCACTGACATGTCCCCCATTTAAATTTGCATAATCTCGCCAACAACCCACAATTTTCTCTTTAAAGCGTGTATCCCTATATAACTCCATCGGGAACCTCCACGCCTCTGCCCCCCCTTTGAGAATTCGTGGACCATTCCATGAATACCCAAGCATGATCCGATATTGTATAGGTCCCTATCTCTGCTTTGAGAACCTTGCTGAACAATCCTGTGGATACCAGCACATAATCAATCCTCGCTTGTGTGGAATGGGCTCTTGATAAATGTGTGTATCTCTCCGTAGGATGGAGAACTCGCCATACATCAACCAGGTCTAGCAAGCTCCCCATACGGCGCAGTCCCCTATCAGATGCCTCCATATCTCTACGCATCCCCTGTGAACTATCCATCTGTGGATCCCAAACCGTGTTGAAATCACCCCCCCACCAAATGGGCCCCTGTGCAGTTGACTAGTTGATTAATCACACTAGCATAAAACTTTTTGTCATATTGATTGGGTGCGTAGACATTACACAGTGTAATTTTTGGCCTTGCATCTCCAATTCAATTAACAAACCTACCTCCCGGGTCTATGAATATG
Source organism: Microcaecilia unicolor (assembly GCF_901765095.1). Lineage (NCBI taxonomy): Eukaryota > Metazoa > Chordata > Amphibia > Gymnophiona > Siphonopidae > Microcaecilia > Microcaecilia unicolor. Next base: position 151,229 of record NW_021963175.1, on the reverse strand, counting down.
GGACGAATGGCGGCTGCTACCCCTCTACGGACCAACACCGCCACCCCTCCTTTCTTTCCTATAGCCGCTGCTGCTATGCAATCTCCTACCCACCATGTTTTAAGTTTCGCGTGTTCTGCTTGTGTAAGATGCGTCTCTTGCAGCAGTGCCACATCAACCTTATATCTCTGCAGCTGTTGTAATATTTTAGACCTCTTTATTGGGGAACTAATGCCTCCGACATTCCAAGATACCAGCTTTACCATGAGCTCCACCCATCCAAGATAACAGCAGACTTATTTCCATAAACTTCTCCCCAGAGAGGCCTCCCAGCCACGCCTCTCTGGTTTGAATTCTGCATTTACAATTCTGTGTCCATTACATAGAACCTGGTCACCCCTATCTGTTATTCTCTTAACATCTTGTCACACATACCGTTCCTATTATCTTCCCCATCCCCTGTCCCCCTCCCTTCCCCCTCCCCCTTCCCCCTCCCCCTATCTCTGTTCCCCCCTCCTCCTGTTCCCAGTATGGAAACTGTCACGTCTAGACGCCCCCTCATCCTCCCCCTCCTATATCCAACTTAACAACCTCTTTTCTTTTCTTTTAAATTTTAAAACAAATCTCCAACTCTTATTAACAGAACCCCTTCAAAGTATACCCTATAAACTTTAAACATCCTGCACAATTCCCTCCCTCCCCCGGAGTAATAGGGGATAGAGATAGATAACTTATGTCTATGTCCCAACCTCCATCTCTCCAACCCCTAACGCCCATGTAAAGTCCCCTTGATTACTTGTCTCTAATACTCCTTTGTTGCTGCCTTTTGCAGCCAAACCTCCAGTCCGATAGAGCTTCCTGTCTTCATTCACTCTCTCCAAGTGTCGTCTCTCAGCCCGATCCGGTTGCCTGCTCTTCCTCCAACTGTGAGACAAACTTCTGCGCCTCCGCCACTGTTTCAAAAGAGTAGTCTTTTCCCTTGTGAGTAATCTTTAAGTTAGCAGGATATATTAAAGCAAATCTGATTTTCCACTCAAAGAGTTTTGTACATATTGGCGAGAAAGCCCGTCTGCGTCCCGCCACTCCTGCTGAATAGTCCTGGAAACACAGGATCCGCTTATTATCATATGACAGTTGTTTGTCCACACGGGAGTGTTTCAATATAAATTGCTTGTGGGCAAAATTAAGAATCCGCATGATAACCACTCGGGGTTTGTCCATATGAGTCTTGCGGGGTCCTATTCTATGTGCTCTTTCCACCCTTACTGGGCCCATCTCCACCGGAAATGCAACCGCTTTTGCAAGCCAGCGTTCAACCTCCGCTGTTAGATCTTGGTCTCTCACGCTTTCAGGGAACCCCACAAGTCTCAGATTGTTCCATCTGGATCTGTTCTCCATGTCCTCTAGTTTTTGCTCCACCGACTCCATTTTCTTTTGCATTGTCTTTTGTGTCTCCTCCACTTCCGTCACTCTGTCTTCCACCTCACTCGTCCTCGTTTGAAAGGCCACACACTCGCGCGTCAGATCCTCCATCCGCGTTTGCAGCTGTTCCAGCCTTGTACTTATAGGTGTCAGACGTCTCTCCAGCATTTCTTCCAAAACCATCGACATTTCTGTGGTGATCTCAGCCACCCAGGCCGATGAAACTGATCCCGGGGTCCGGGGACGCCGCCATCTTGGATTCCGCCGATTTGCCTCTAAGTTTTTCCTTCTGTGCCGATTTTGCCGCCATCGGAGCCGTTTTCTTTATGGAGACTATTACCCCTACGTGCTGCTGCTGCTTCAGGTTCGTTGTGCACGTTTTTTCGGGGCCGAAATTCAGTGCGATTTTCTGAAGTTTAGAATAAGGGTCAGAGCGTCGCTCAGTGCGACCTCCCTCCCTCATAGCGTCACGTGACTCTGTTAAGATGTCTTTATTGGTTCGCTGTAAATACTGAGAGAAATAGTTACAGCATTCATGAGTAATTCACACTGGCCAAAGAAGTGCTCAAAAGGATTTAAAGAGCGGTCTGATTCCATGACCACCATGATGCAAGCTCTGAATCACTGAAAAGTAACCTTGAATTTAGTAGTTATTTAGCATATATTCAACTCATGTAAAATACTGTTAGATCATTCGAGCTTTTCAACCTAGCTAATTTTGGACAAACTAGACTGACGTCCATCTTTAATCTCAGCCAAGATTTAGAAAAGGTATGTTTCTACAATTTCATTAATTAAAGAAACCTATAAAATAATGTAAGGCAGTAGCTGAAATAGACTGAGAAGTTTTGTTGTATGATGATATGGTCTTAGAATGTGTTTTTTTTTTTTTTTTGCCTTTTGTTGCGTAGATTGTCCTTATTCTAAATTACCTATTCATTTCATTTCACTTGCTCATTGTGGGGGCTGGTCCAAGGAATCTGACACTCTAGATGTGGAGATTTGAGGGGAGCACGTGGGCTGTGGGGAAGCTAGAATAGGAGCTGCTGGTTGGCAGGGAGGGGAGAGAGAAGGGGGATATACTGGACCATATGAGAGGGGGAAAGGAGGAGGGAAACCCTAGTGTCCTGCAGCATTTGGGGAGGGGCAGGAAGCAATGCCCCCTTCTTAGTCTCCTCATACTACACCCATTGTGTGTTGCCCATAAATTGGTTTTGCTGTAGGCAGCTGCCTAGTCTGCTCTTTGTAACATTGTTTGAGTCTCACACATTGGAGTCTGCCCTAGAGGTGTAGTAGTATTTAATGCTGTGTATTCTCAATGTACATTGTGATGAACAGAAAGGAGGTATGCTCTGAAAGCATTGTATAATGAGTCAGAAGTCAATGATGCAGGTTCAAATCTCCTCTACCACTGCCAGATAGGTAACCCTGTGCAAGTTATTTTATCTCCTGAGCTCTAATTATTTTTGGCATGCAATTGTTTAATAGTACTTTACTCCAGATTTATTTCAGCCACTTCTGAGTGAGAGGACAGGTTTGGACTGGTTTGGTCCGATGTGGTTTAGATTCTCAGCTGGCCTTGTGTGGTTTCAGAACAAATCCCATATGGTTTGCCCTGGCTTGTGAACATCTCAAACCATCCCTGACTGGGCTGCCACTCTCATGTTTGACCCAGATCTTCATGAAATAGGCGGTCATTTGGTGTTTAGATTTCATTGGGAGAGCCAACTAATATTGAAAATTGTACAGGTTGTATGCCAATAGTAAATAATTTTTTTACAAATTTCTCAAACCAGTCTGAAAATCCTGAGCCAGACTGCAGAAAAGGCCAAGCCAAAAGAGGCCAAGTCTCAGCTGATCCAAGCATCCATGAATTCAATTAAAGGCAGGTTGGATTTGACTCAAGAGAACCAAGCAGAACCATTTCTCAATTCTTCTAGGTTCAGATTTTAGTTTGAATGCTGCAGTGGGAATTTATTCTCTGGCGCAGCTGGTGGGACCTGATCCTACTGCTAATATGCCATGCCCACATCTCCCAGGCTGTGCAGTATCTCTTTGGGGGTATGTCTAGGGATTTACCTCCCACCAAGGTCATCAAGTTTAAGAATAGGGCTTTCTAGCATGCCATCTGGTGTGAGGAGATGGTAGAGACAAGAGAAAAGGGGATGGGATTTAATTATACTGCCTTTCTGTGGTTACAAATCAAAGGGTTACATTTATAGGCAGGTACTTATTTTGTACCTGGGGCAATGGACTTGACTTGCCCCAGAATCACAAGGTTCCTCTGGTTCTAGGCCGCTGCACTAACCACTAGGCTTCTCCTCCACTGCATACCCATCCCAAATGGCGCTGCCTCCTATGCTTTATCCTGGCTTTTATGTTGTCCCATCAGCAAAATATGTGTGCGTGTCCCTCAAGTACTACATTATAAGGATTGTTTTAGATGAGACACTTTTGTATATCAATTCTTTTTACTACTGAATATTGAAAAATACGAGACAAGTATAAATTAACACATTTCAAAAAACAGTACAGTATGGGCTAGATTCAGTAAATGGCACTCAAAAATCTGCGCTTAACGCTGTTCTACAGTGCACACTCAAAGATGAGCACTCATTATAGAATAGCGTGGAATGCCGATTTTTGGGAGCCAAATGTAGCTGCCAAAACTTAAACCTGCTGAACCAGGTGTAATTCTTGGTGCCCAATTTGGGCACCCATCCTTGGTATTCTATAACACTGAGTGCAAATTGAGAACGCCTCTGATCTGCCATGCACTTCCCACGGCCACTCCTTTTTGAGTGTACTTCATGGGATTCGGTCACAGATTGTTATAGCGAGTTGCAAGATGTGCACCCAAATTCAAATTGGTGGCGGATAAGCGCCCCATTATTGACGCTAATTGGCTTGTGAGATAATGTAGTTGGGTATACATCTTGGATCGGAGCTCAAACATTGGTGCACAATTGGTGCCTTCACGGTGTTATGTAAGCCACATTTAGCCTGCAAATACGTAGGAAAATGTGGGATACAAATGTAACAAATAGAATATATAGAATCTGGGGCTATATGTGTATGGTATTATCATTTGTTACCTTAGTAAGCTGGTATTATAAACAAACTTATATTGCATAACGTTTTAGGATATAAGATCATGACTGAGTCATTTCTGTTATAACAAGCTACTTTTTACTGAAAAGGCTCTACAGAAAAAAGAAAAACTAGTAGGAGATACCCCAGGTAAATTTATGAGAAGCTCTGTAGATCCCCTGTCCACAAGCCTGACCTTAGCAGATAAGTTCTATGCATTACCAACCCTGTCTTGAGGTTCCCCTGTCACCCAGAACATACATAGCCTCTTCAACCCCCCCCCCCCCCCCCAACACACTGGACAAGAGTAGCCTCCACATTCCTCCTCATATCCAACTCTCTACCTCCTGTTGTGTCCTCTGGTCCCACACCATGAATCTCCCTGCAGCTCATGCAAACCCATGGCTCTGTGGCACTCTGAGTCCATTAGCTTCATACGGTAGGACCAAATAGCCTCATGTTTTGCTGGTGAAACACCAATCCAGAGCCAAGCTTATTAGATATACTTAAATTTCTTAGTCTACCCAATATATATCAAAAACTAATGAATGCACTCTTGCTATACACTCTGTGAGAAATTGCACAATACTGATATATATCATATACTTTATAAACTAGCCTCAATAGCCCAGGGAACCATTAATTAGGACTCCACTGAATTGGCCTGTATCATGGGCTCCTCCTCCTTTCCGAAAAAACATCCACAAGTAACAAAAAACTCCCTACATAAGGAAGAAAAAGATCTTGTGAATAAAAAAACGGATGGAGGGGTATTTAATGATCTACTTCAAATATCAATGTGACTATAAGTGCATTATATCACAGAGAGTATTGAATGGAAGTAAAGAAAAAGTATGTATGATCACTTCGCAGTCCTCTTAAAGCTATATACTGAAGCAATATTCAAACAGAGAACCTTCATTCATTCATTCATTGCTTGATTAGAATCTTTTTTTCATGTTGAAATAAACCACTATCTTTAAAACCTGGGAATATTGTCACTTCTATCCATCAGAGACAATCCATCCAAAGTAATTGTAACCGGTTCTCAACTCTAGTTTAATCCTTCAGTCCCATATAGTTCCGGTTGCGAAGTGAATACTCAAACCGTGGGAGCTGCTAGAGCAGTAAAATCTGCTCAGCCATGATGTCTTCTTAATTTTCTCGACAGCAAGGGACCCCACTGTTTCGCGTTCTTCGTCAGGAGAAATATACAAAAACAATTAAATGTATTTCTTTTCTATCCATCGCGAACCTCGGTTCAGAACATGGCGGCTATTAATATAGAACGCCAACATTAGTAGCTCCACCCAGTGGAGTTTCCGTGATTATTTCAAACAACCAATCACTGAACTAGCCTACTTATATCCTATTGTCCAATCACTTCTGTTGAAAGATTTAAAGTGATACAATCTTCATTTAAGGAAGGTTAATATAAATTTTGTTATACTGTATAGTTTGAAATTGCTTTAGAAAAAGTCTTAAATGTCCATGAGGAATTGTCACTCTTTATGATTGTTAACAAGTTACAATAAAGAATATATATACACACATGTATGGAAAAAAATTTTTTCTCTTCGGATGATAATATATTCTGAGAATACACCTTTTAACATTAAAAAAATGCTTCCCATTCATCGGGTCCGTTAAACCTTCTGGATAAACAGTTTGCAAATAATAAATCCATTTCTTCTCCTTTTGATGTAAAACACGAGAAACATCCCCTCTTCTGTTGTTATTTATTAGTTGCTCAATAATTAGACAAACGTAGCTGTTCAAATTTATGAGTCCTTTCTATACAATGTTTAGCCAGAGGCATATATGTTTTGCCCGATTGAATCGCATGCTTGTGTTCCGAAAGTCTGATTTTAAACATGCGTTTAGTCTGCCCTATATACCGTAAGCCACATGGGCATGTAATCATATAGACTACTGCTTTTGAAATACATGAAGTCACTCCTTTTAGATATACCCAATTTTGTTTAATTCTATCCCAAAATTTGTTTGTTTCCTCCATAACTGAACACATAATGCATTCTCCGCATTTCTGTGTCATTATCATTCTGCCAAGCCCATGATACAGGCCAATTCAGTGGAGTCCTAATTAATGGTTCCCTGGGCTATTGAGGCTAGTTTATAAAGTATATGATATATATCAGTATTGTGCAATTTCTCACAGAGTGTATAGCAAGAGTGCATTCATTAGTTTTTTGATATATGTTTAGTGCACTCTAGACAATTGAAGATATTTCCATTTTTGTATTTATTCTACCCAATGAAAACTGTGCTTCTCAGGTTTTGAAATTCTGCATCTTGAAATAGAGTTATTTGAACCAGTTAAGTAGAAATATATGTAGAAACCTTTTAAAATGTCAATACATTGATAACCACTTTTGAAACCAGATGATAGGGAATTAATTTCCTTTGGTGAAGTGCCACAAGCTGGATTCAAGAAGGAGCAGGACATGTACAAACAGCCCCTTGCTCTTCACAGACTCCTATGCTGTCCTGTCTGAGTATACAGCCCCAAAAGTTTAATTTTGTTACCTATTTTTGCATAAATTACATGGGTTGCCTATAAGGGCTTTGAGCTTGTTTGTTAGGGGGATATAAATGCGGATGATATTGTTATCATAAGAACATAAGTATTGCCATACTGGGATAGACCGAGGTCCATCAAGCCCAGTATCTTGTTTCCAACAGTGGCCAATCCAGGTCACAAGTACCTAGCAAGATCCCAAAACAGTACCATAGGTTTTATGCTGCTTATCCTAGAAATAAGCATAGATTTTCCCAAGTCCATCTTAATAATGGCTTCTGGACGTTTCTTTTAGGAAGATATGCATCCCTTTTTTAACCCTGCTAAGCTAACTGCTTTTATCACATTCTCTGGCAACAATTCCAGAATTTAATTACACGTTGAGTGAAGAAATATTTTTTTTCCGATTTGTTTTAAATTTACTACTTTGTAGCTTCATTGCGTGCCCTCTAGTCCTAGTATTTTGGGAAAGAGTAAACAAGCGGGGTAATGCCATAAATAGTGTGCACTCTTCCAGTGCAATATTTTTCAACATTGCATGTATATTGAACTATTTGCACGTACAATTTTCTAATAGTGTGCACACTCGCAAAGAGTGGAACTTTTCTCAAGATTACACACACTTTCTTAACACTTACACATGCATACTCTTTGCAAAGTATATACACTCTTTCTGAAGACTACATACTGTTTAGAATACCAGAGAAAAAAAATATGAAGTGTTTGGATTTTCCTGTCATTTCTGCAGATATGCCAAGTTACCCAGTTCCAGGCTGGAGATTTTGGGCCAGTCCTGGTTTGAGCTTATATCCCAAAGTAGTGTAGGATTTGTAGTCCTTGTTCCTACCCAGTGAAATCAGTGCTACAAATCCCATACTACACCAGAATGGGTGGTCAGAAAACCTGGACTGCCCAAAATCTCCAGCCTGGAACTGGGGTAACTTGGCATCTCTTTTGGGATAAAAACAACATGTGAAATGTAAAGTGTCAAATGAATAAACATCCCCAATAACTCCAACATATGGGGAGCTTTCTGTTTCACTTCTCTCAGACCTGACCTAAGATTTTGAAACCCTTAAGTCTTAAAAGGGAAGAGAAAGCCATATGAGACTTCTATGAAATGGCATTCCCTATGCTGAAGTAGTCCCAGGTAATAAGGATGAAGCCAATCTTGATTTTGATCTACCATAGTAAGCCATTCTCAAAATTAAAATGGAAAACCTTTGATTAATGCACTGAAAAATCTAGACTGACTCAGTTTCCCAAAGATTTTAAACAAGATGATCACCCTAAATACTCTAGTCAAAATATCAAAAAGGAGAAAAACTGACAAAAAATAAAAGTATGACAGCATCATTGGTTAAATAAATTAAACAATAAAAATTCCTATGGTACAGTGTGCTCACATAGATTTCTTAAAATTATTGCACTTATCCTATATTTATTTATTTAAAAACTTATAACCTACTTTAAACCTAAGTGGCTACCATAAAAACATACATAAGATACAAAACAACATAAAATACAGTTACACATATTTGCTGCTACCATCCTCCACTATTATTACTCAGGTGCCACCATCAGCAATAAAATAAAAAATGTCTGAACAAAAGCTGTGTCTTTTAACAGTTTCTTAAACTGCAAAACATTGGAGCATAAACGCAGGTAACCAGGGTAAAGCATTCCACATCACAGGCCCTGCTACCAAAAAAGCCAAAGCCCTTGTTAAAGCATAATATACGGTCACCCTCTACCAGAAGAAAAAAGCTTGGTGCTCTACCATACACAGATTGATGGATAAGGGGCAAGATTTTATATTGTATTCTAAATTTTATAGGCAGCCAATGCAGCTGTTTTAAAACTTGTGTAATACGTTCCCATTTTGAAACTCCCGCCACCACCCTTGCGGCAGCGTCCTGCACAATCTGCAGCGCCTTAACCCTAGCGCTCGATATACCTACATAAAGAGAATTACAAAAGTCCACATTTGATAGTACCATATTTTGCACAGCACTCCAAAATTAGTCAGACTCATCATCGGCTTCAACATGGATGCTTGAATCACATTCACAATCTGTGTCTGCGTTGTAAGCTGATACCCCCCCCCCCCCCAAAAAACAACTTTATTTCCTTTTTCACAGGGACATCTGATTCTTCCACCTGTATCGTCTGAGGCCATCTCTCCTCCACTACTCTCCCCACAATCATAATTTCAGTCCCCCCCCCCCAATTCACTGCAAGTTTGATTGCACTCACATATGCACTTATGACCCTCATATAGCCTGATACTGAATGTTGAAAATAGTAAGAAGATATGCCCTGAATAGAAGAGAATTAGCCACCAGAAAAAAAGTACAATTAGATAAAAAATCATCAACATATAAACTCTATGCAAGATACATTTAGGTCAAAGAAACTTAACTTTTTCCCAGGGAATTCTTCTACCAAAGTATTAATATTATATGGTAATAAAAGCTTCCAATATTTGGTGTTTCTATATTACTTTCCTGGTGTTTCTACATTGTTTTTCTGGCTCAGGATATCTCCTTTTTCCATTCTCTGCATTTCTACCTGTTTTTTTTTTTTGTTTTTTTTTACCCCTATTCCCCTTTTTCTGGTGTCCTTTCTTTTTTTTTTTCCTCTTATTTCACACTAATTTGTCACTTTCCTTCAGGATGAGTATTTTAGTGCCTTCTCTGCTTTCAGTCTTTCTGTTCCCTTGATTCTTTCTTCTTCCTTGTCCTCTCTTCCAGCCTTCCCTATTTCCTATCTTCAGTCTCCTGTATTCCTCTTCCTTCTCCATTATTTTCCAGATTCCTTCCCACAAATTCAGCGTTGTCTTTCTTCCTCTCTATTTAACCAATACTCTCTCCTCTTGCTTTTTCCTTTCTTTCTGGCTTATTTCTACCTCTTCCTCCCCAACATTCAGTATTCCTCTATCCCCTAAGTTCTCCCTTTCCTCATCCCCAAATGATTATCCCTCTTTTCTTGTTCTCAACTCTCATACCAGTAACCTGTCCTCTGTTCTTTCTCTCTTTGTATCCTGCTCCTTATTCAGGGTCCTTTCACTCTTTCCTCTCCTCCCCAAAGTATCTCCCTTTCAGCCTCTCTTTCTCTTCTCTTTTTCTACTTCTCCAGCCTCTATGTCTTCACCCTCTTAGGTTCTACCACCTTCTCGTATCCAGTCCTCCCTCTCTCTGCTCACTTTTCTAGGATTTTTCTCTCTTCCTTTCCCCTGATCCCTTTGCAGCCCCACTCCCTCCATATTCCTTGCAAAGCTCTTTCCAGCCCCTCTTCCCCTGTGATCCTACTTGTCCTTGTGCACTTCCAGCTGGAAGGGGAAGCAATATCTGATTTGTAAGTTTCTTTTGCCCCCTCTCCCAAGCATTCACTCTCCTCCATACTACTCCCCCACCGCCACACCCAATATCTCCATAGGCTTTCACTTCATAGCCAATGAGGTTATACTGTGATGTGAAAATTTTTAGTTGAATCTTATTCCTTCCCTGGGTGGTAGTACGTTTTATTTTTACAGATTTGAGTGCTCAGTGGGGCAAATGCTGGGTTAATCACCATTTTTGATGGTAATAGAGTAGTTTTGAGCCCCATAACAGAGAATGTAGCATGGAGCACGTAGCTTTTTTTTTTTTCAGACTGCTCTGAATATCTTTCAGATGTTGCCAAGCATCCTGAATAGATTCTGTTTTCTACAACTGGGAAAAAAAAAAAGCTGCTTTACAGTAACTAGTTTCTAAGTGAAGGCTCAAACCTTGAGGGTGAATTTATCTTACAGCAAATTGTCAACTTTGCTTTTATTGTGATATGCTCCAAAGCCTTCATTTTTTCTTCCAAAGATTAGTAATGACAAGAAGTGAACAGAAAAATTAGTGAAAAGAACTAGCATAGCTAGATAAAGAAAAATACATTTCCCAAAAAGTAGAAGTCTATTCGGTTTCATTGGTTTCACCAGCTTCAATAAAGTAAAAAGACTGCCGTTTTTCAACGGTTCCATTTCCAAATGTAGACCTTGCACGTTTTGGCAAAATTGTGACATTTCAGTTAAACTTTTTTTTTTTTTTTAGATGAGCTGATACCTATCTGTGAATTTGTTTTTCATGCGAACCTTTCCCCACAGCCTTGCTAATATCCGTGATTGCTGGCCTAGTTCGATGTCTGCTGAAAAGTTGCTTGCATAGTTCAGTTCGAAGTACGTGATGATGTGCCAGATGCAGATTCTAGAAGATTAACTGTTTAAGGAAAGATAAGGGTCTTTCTTGAAATTATGACTCTGCTAAAATTAGATTCTCATGCTCAGATTTAGATTCGGCCAAAAACAATTTACATATAAATGGCGACCCATGAAATCTACTGTGCAGATTTGAAATAATGTAAGTTTTATCCTAGTTATAAGCTTCCTGCTTTGAAAGAACTCACTGAAAGAATGCAGCTGCTTCAAGATGTGCAAATAGTGCTGTACAACTTTCATCCAGTCCCTGAAGCCGGTTCTTCTGCTTCTCGCTTTGTGCGAAAACAGTGTAGAATAGGACCATACGTTATCAGTCACAGGCAAACTTTCAATGGCTTCCCGATCAAGTCCCACATTATGCACAAGGTTCTCACAATTCTATTTCACGCTCTTCACTCTGGTTCTCCATCCTATCTGGCTGATTTAATTACATCTTACTGTCCTCCGTGCCTTCTCTGGTCTGCATTTGACTTTCGTCTTGCTATTCCACCAATTCATTTCACAAGGTTAGAATCCACTCATCACTCAGCCTTCTTTTACTTCTCCTACCCTTATTCTCGCTGTTTGAAAGCCCATCTATTTTCTCTGGCATTCCAGGACTCCCTCTAATTCTTTCCTTGTGAGGGGTGCTAGAACCAGGACCCAGCTGATGGGCAGCATTTCCCCCATCTCTCCCCTTCCTTTTCTCCTCCCTTCCTCTTCCCTCCTCCCTGTCTTCTAGTGCATTTTTCTCTTACCACTTGCTAATTTTCCTCTTTCCTATATTGAGTAGTGCTCTCAGTTTGAGACTTAAGTCTTACGGAGGATTAAAAAGAAAAGAGAAAGCTGCGAAGTGAATTCTCCTGTGTGGCCTAGGTGATAGGAATGGATACAACAAGTGAAGCGGAAGATATCCAGAAGGACCAGACTGAAGTCACAGAAGTTAAAAGCCAAAGTCATTTATTGGGACTCTACACGGTCCGTGTTGAGGCCAAAAAGGCCTTCTTCAGGGGTCTTCAAATTGGCAGATACAGATAATACTTCCTAAAGTGCTTATAAAGCAAAACGACCTAGACAAAACTCAGGATAGAGAGCACTAAGACTGTCCGAATACAGCATAGGCTTCCAAGTCTGTGAGAAAAGATTTGGACTCTCTTTGTTGTTTTTTGGATATGAATGGATAACCTCAGGATTGTTCTAAAGTTGTTATTTAAGCACACTGCTACTGGAATTGTTAGTTTCTGTGGCGGGTCGGTGTTGTTGGCACGATCCTCTTACCCCTGGAAGAAGTTGTTCTGGGACCGTGCTGAGTCCACAGTGTGGAGGAAGCCTGCATGGAGGCTATAACATTATAGTTTGAAGCATAGGTGGTCGGTGGCCCAACTGTTTGGGGAGGCTAAAGGGGTGGGGTTAGGGGTGGGGCCAGGGGTGGAGCTTAAATCCATAATTGTCTGATAACACACAGAAAATAAATAAATACAAATAAAAGTCACAATACCTTTTATTAAATTTAGATATTAGATATGTATCATATGTCAAAGAATAAAGTGGTTGCTCAAAGCATATTCTAAGCACACTCGCTCAACTGCAAAACACTATGCACAACTTTGTGCAAAAACACACTCAGAACCTTACTGTACCATAAATATTACACTGGGCAGAACCTAATACACCAATATACCACCCATACGGAAAATGCAGACCATCAACAATATGAAACAAGGGATCATAATATCATGATACGTGTAGAGCCACAAAACACCCTAATTCATGTTTAATGTGGGATAAAATGTCATAAATAAGTAAATAAATATAAACTTTTAATGTTGAGCACCTGATTCTCAAAGTGGACATATTCCAAACACTATAATGAAAATAAAATGATCTTTTCTACCTTTGTTGTCTGGTTGTCCGATTCTGCTGCTATCTGTTCTCAGTGCAAGTCAGGAAGTCATCCTAGTTAAATATCTCCCTGGCAACCCAGCCAACCCCCCCCCCCCCCTGCTCTCTCAACAGTAAGGTAAACAAACCATAAACCAATTTCTACAATTGGTTACACAAGGCTAGAGGGCTTTCACTGCAGCTCCTGCTGTGAGGATGGAGGTAAATCAACAATTTAAACCTCTCAGAGCACAGCAGGGGAGGCTTAGCCTGTCCAAGCCTCTTATACCAGGCGCCTATGGTTTGAAGCCGTGGCATAGCCACAGGGGAGGGGGGGCCTTGGGGGCCTGGCCCAGACCCCTTCCAGAACAGCAGCACCCCAGGGGTGGACTGGGGGGGGTAATGTATTCCTTCCCCCCCCCCCCCCAATCATGCTCTAATCATACCTTTGCTGGTGGGGATGCCGAAGCCCTGCCAGACAAATAAATATAGTGCCTCTGCTCCCCTCCTTCTTAGCTACTTCCTGCAGATGTCGTTAGCGTGCCTTCAGCCACCGCTGCCAGGACCTATTGCGCAAGCTGCTCAGAGCATGCACAGGAAGTCCCAGCACTACTGACTTCTGCAGGATGGAAGCAGCTGAGAAAGAGGGGAGTGGAGGGCACTGTATTTGGCTGGCGGGGCCTTGGCATCCCTGCCAGCAAAGGTATGGTTAGAGCTTGAGGGGGTGGGAAGGAATGCATTGGCCCCCCCAGTCCACCCCTGGTCATCCCCAAACTTGGAGGGCTGGCTATGCCTCTGGTTTAAAGGTGACATTTTCAAATGTTTTATGTCAGAACTTTTCATGGATTTGAAGTTTCATGTGGTTGGGAGGTATATAATGAATTGTGATGGTTGACCATAACTTAAATTTGCTGGTAAACTAGCATGAATATTAAGGCACAGTACAATTCTGCAATTAAGAGCTAAGCAGGCTAGTGGAGAGGATGGGAGTTGGGGAAAGGAGGGGGAATCTACATTTGGCACCTCCTAAAAGGCAGATGGGCGGTAGGAGCCTATTTTATACAAGAACCGAGGTTCTATTCTAGAATACTAGCATAACCAGGTATTGGTTCACCTAACATTTAGGTACCGCAGTTAAATCAGCCATATAACACACGTACCTGCATAACTTATAGTATTCTGTAAGTTACAGGTGTGTGTGGGAGCCTTGCCAATGTCCTGCCCATGTCCCACCCATATGTGTGCTCCCCTTGTAAATACAGGCTATGCAAGATGATCAACTAATTATAAAATAGTGCTCTAGGCAGTATATTGGCATATATGCACATACATGCTACTGTTCTAAACAATTGACACACATAATGAGCATGTAAATATTAGCATCCGGTTTATAGAATTGCACTTTACTGTATATAGCTTCATGAACTGACACAGGTTTGTGGAGTTCCACTTTCAAATCTGATTCATGTCAGTATTGACTATGAGCAGTTTTAAAGCAGAGCTGCGGAGAGACAAAGCTGGGCCTGGGGCAAATAATGTCAAGAGCCCTGCTGCCGCCACTACTCCCTTGCTGCCTTCCCACCCCCAGCCGTACCATCAGTCAGAAGTAAAGTCATTGGCTGGGAGGCAGCAGCAATCAAGCAAGACTGTTCTGCCAGCCACGGGTCCTTCTTCTGCTGCATCCCGCCTCCTGTTTCTGCATAGGCAGGATGTGGCAGGAAGAAGGACCCCTGGCCAGCAGAGCAGTCTGTCTTGATCGCTGCTGCCTGCGAGCCAATGACTCCATGGCAAATAGAGGACTGGGGGAGGTGGGTGGAAGGGGAGGGAAAGACGCTGGATCTGACTGAGTGAGGCTATCAGGCTGGCTGCAGCATCACTGAAAAAAGGCAGCTTTTCTATGGCCAGCGCAGGGCTCTGCTTGGAGGCTGGGCCTAGTGAGTCTTACCCCACCCCCTCTCAGCAGCCCTGTATGAAAAGTGTTGGCGTTACAGTCCCCAGTGGATAAGGGTCTGTGCTAATTTATAACCTTGTTGACAGTTTCCACCAGAGAGACCAAAGATTGTTCTAACATTAAAACTGAACTACCCTCCCGCAACTAGAAGCTGTCACTGCAGAGAAACCTTGAAGCACATTACTCGTAAATATTTTGAGATGTTTATTATCAGGACAAATGGAGGACTTCTCTTGCTAGGGCTGTGAACTAAACACCTTTCAGAGGCATGCAATTTGCTAGAAAAATTGGTAATAAAAACCCCACCTAGACTATTTGTGCTTCATATGAGATGCTAGACAACACATGTCTTTCATCAGATACGGAATCCTTTAGAATCTGTTCCAGCCACTGCTGGTCGTGCTATCGACTGGCAGAAGTTCAGATCTTTCTACTGCGAGTGAGAGAAAAGAGGTTCATATGGTATATTCTGGCTTACAATCATAGAAAAGCATTTAAATCATGAGATAAACAACTGGTTAGCTGAATAACATTTAAAAAAAACGATAAATGAGTCGTGCAACATAAGGGTAACAGATCAATGTATCAATGGAAGGACAGATAGATACAATAGATGCAAACAGATCATACATCTTTGATAGAGTAGAAATATTCATTTAAAGTAGTATATATGTACTAGTCCTAGTTGCTATTTAGAAATGCAAAATTAAAATTTTATTGCTCTGTAATAGCTGCTAAATCTATTCCTGTAGCAATGTAAGTTGAAGCTTTGTAGAGTATTGCAGCCAACATAAGCTATAGGAAATTACAGTAGAGTACCTTTTATCTAAAGAACCATCAACTGAAACTCCTGTTATCTGGTAAAGACTGCCATACGCGGGATGTGATCCATTTTCTGATTAAAAAAAAAAAGGAATATCTCTCTCTTCATAGTTTGTATGGCACTTACCAAATGTTTGTGGCACCGAACAGAGAGAATTGATGGACATCCAAATTTGTAAGGTACACAGGTAGATCGGCATCGTCATTTGCAGTTGCCACGGCCATGGTAGATCAGCAGCATTGCTCCTCTCCTGTTCCTGGCATTTCTAGCGATGATGGTCATAGTGAGCTCAGCAGCACTGTCCCTCTCCTGTCCCCAGTCTCTGGTGGTGTTGGCAGTGTGAGTCTGCCAGGAAAGAGATGTAGAGACTAGAGAATGACGCGGGGACAAGGTTTGTCCCCATCCCCGCCCCATCCCCGCGAACTCTGTCCCTCTTCACAGAAGCCTCGCTGTTTAACCAACCTTAAGATTTACCTTTGGGTTTATAAGGCAAAATCATGTGCATGTAAGGACTGCATAAACAAATTAAAACAAATGCCCTTCAAATGTAATAATACTGGACTGGTCTGGCAAGCAATAATGAAACAGTGATGGAATATTCATTCACATAACAAGCACTAATTTTTCTAAGCATTCTACAACGTCGGTCTTCTCTAAATTCTTTTCCACGTTGGTATTTCCATTTCTTCTCTCTCCTCTTGGCTTCTTCCTTTCCTTCTCTAAATGTGTCTGGCAGTGACCTTTCATTTCATGTCCCCCACCCCTTATTTGTGCTTAGCCCCCTTTCTCTCACCTTAGTCTCTGTTTCACTTCTCATCTACCTACTAGCTTTTACCATTGCTCCCTCTGTCTTTCACTTAATATCCAGTCTCCTAAACCCCTATCTTTTTTCACCCACTTCCTTAGCCCCCATTCCCATCCTATTAGCCCTCATCTACAATCCACTGGATCTCATCACCTTATCAGTCCCCAGCTCCATCCTTTCCTCTCATTCCCTTGCATCCAAGGCCCTATACCCCATGCGCTTCCTTCCTCTTCCCCCTTGCGAGGTCTGGTGTCACTTTCCCTCCCTCCCTTCTTCCTTCCCTCCAAGGTCCGGTGTCACTTTCCCTCCCTCTCCCCCCCTCCACAAAGTCTGGTGTTGCTTTCACCCCCCCCCCCCACTCCCCACAAGGTCTTGTGTCGCTTTCCCTCCCTCCCCCTCCCTCCCAAGTTCAGTGTCACTCTCCCAATCTTCCTACCTCCCCTCCACAGGGTCGGTGTCACTCTCCCTCCCTCCGTTTCCATAGGGTCCGGTGTTGCTCGCTCTCCCATCCCCACCACCTGGTCCTGTGTCACACTCTACCTCCCCCCTCTGCAAGCTCCGGTGTCACTCCTCCATCTCTCTGCTGTGCTCCCGCTGCAGCCTTTCCATCTTCCGGGCTGCTGGCAGCGTTAGCAATGTAAGCACGCTGCCTTTGCGCGCCAGGAAGCCTTCTCTCTGCAGCGAGCAGAAACAGGAAGTCACAATAGAGAGAAGGCTTCTGGGCTGCACGAAGGTAGCGTGCTTACATTGCTAACGCCGCCAGCAGCCCGGAAGATGGAAAGGCTGCAGCGGGAGCACAGCGGAGAGGTGCAGGAGTGACATCGGAGCATGCAGGGGGGGAGGGAGAGTGTGATACAAGACCCGATGGCGGCGGTGGGGAGGCAGGGAGAGCAGACGAGCGACATCGGACTTGGAAGGGAGGGAGGACGAGAAAAAGGTAGGCGTCTGTTGTACCGCGAGTGCAGGGGTTATTACCACTCCTGCGGGGCGGGGAAATAACCTTCTTTTGCACCCGCGGTAAAACTTCGAAAATTTTCCCCATTCCTGCAGTTTTACTGCGGATTCCTGCATTTTTCTGCGATTACCCGCTCCCGTGTCATTCTCTAGTAGAGACCCTTAAGTTTCAAGTTTATTAATGCTTGATATACTGTGTATCGTCGTACATCTACACAGTTTGCAATTTAAAATTATTCTAAGTGAAAAAAAGAAAAGAATGCCATTCTTACATTTGAAGGATGAAGAGAGAGATTAATTTTGCTGTGTCAAGCTTCCAGACCCAGTACTGCTACCACCCTGCTTCTTGACTATGTTTAAAAAATATATTAGTATTAAGTTTTCTCAAAACATGTTGCATGGTGAATACGTATCTGGGGACAAGCTGCACCTCTTGAGGAAGAACATTAAAAAGTTCACACATTCACCAACACTACAGGAGCGACAGTATAAATTTCTACAGCGATTATAATATTCACTGCACCAAGCTTGTTTAGGAAAAATAACAGACAGTGCAGCATACCCTAAATGTCAGACGTCCCCAGCAACCTTCGTTCATATGTTTTGGTCGTGTGAGCAGATTGAATTATTTTGGAAGCAGATTTTGGACTATTTTTATATGGTCCCGGGAAAGAGAATACCATTACAGGCCAAATTTGTTTTATTTTCCAATTTAATTTCTCTTGGACTTCTTCACAAAGCCTTTCTTCTGGTAAGGGAAATGTGTTTTGGTCTGGTGGTGACAATCGTATGCTCCTTCAGTGATGGCATGAAGAAATGACGTAAACCTCTTGATGAAGATGAAAAGAGATCTTCTTGTGCTTGGCGACTTTTGGAGACTTTCAGCAAACCTGGTCACCAATTTGAGACAGGCTGCCACATAGAGCCCTTAGTTACCTTTTAAATCAGTGACATGGACTAAAGTAAAGGGGGGGGGGGGGAGTATACAGAGGACTGGATTGTTTTATTGGAATAGCAAAGGAGTTGAGATCACCATAAAGGAATCATGTGTGCAATCTTGACCTTGAAATGATGTCATAAAATCTGGGGTTTTGGAATGAGGGGGAGGGGGATGGAAATAACAAAATTAAACCGCACTGCCTATATAACCTAGGTAGTTATAGAGGCTTTCTTGTAGTTACCTTGTGTATGCTCACATCTGTTTGATTTTCTGTGGTTTACAATAAAAGAAGATCTTTTGAGGAAACGTATTTATTTACAAAAAAAAAACAAAAAAAGTCCAATTTTGAACTTTGGTAAGCAAATTGTTGACCTGATGACACTGAATATTGAGGCATGAGTATCAGCAAATTAGATGTCATGGAAAGATGGAACTACCAAGAGACTCTATTGGCAGGATACCTTTTTATGTATGTTTTATCATATTAAACTACCATGTGTGAAGGATCCCTCCGCTCCTCTCAGGAAAACTCTGGCCTCCGGCCCAAGTTTTCTATAGGATATTCCACTTAGGTACAACTCCCTGTAATCCTCCAGGTGTACCCTCCGACCTGAGGTACTTCAGCAGTACTATTCCAGCACAGCTCCTGAGATATCCACCAGGGAAATTATCCCAGCGGTTTGAAGAATGCAATCTCAAAAACAAACAGTGTAGAAAAAGTAGTTTTTAATAATGCAGTTCCAAAAGCAAAGCAGTTCAGGACTCTCCACAACTTCAAAAATGCAGTTCATAAACCGACAGGACATGAATCTCAGCAGTCCCAATGATGCAATTCAAAATAAGTAATCCCCAAAGCAAAAAACGTTCCACAAAGAAAAACAAGCAGTTCAAAGAAAACAGGCAGTTCAAACAAGCAGTTTAGAAATCCCATCAGCAGTTCAGAGGCAGAGAGCTCCCAGGGGTCCTCTCCCTCCTCTGGCCAGCTCTATCTCCTGGATTCCTCCCACTTGACCCTGTCACTCCCTGGCTCCTCCACGATAGCCACTGCCTTCCCTTGTTTACCAAGACCCCGCACCAAGCAGTTACCTGCTGTCTGAACCTTTTACTTGTGGATCTTGCTTTAGCTGCAATCTCCATCGGCTCCTCTTGCCTCACTTCTTCCTCCTTTTCTTCCCTCTTCCATTCCATGGGCTCCTCACCCCACCCATTCCCCAGCTGATCCTCCTCTCCCTGATTAGCTCTGCTCAGAGGCTCCCCCTCCATTCCTGGCCTCCCTCCCCCCCATGTCTTGGGTTTCACCTTTACCTGCCTTTCCCTTGGGCTGCACTGGGGGCTGCTGGGATAGGAAGTCTTTGATTCTGTTGTAAGACTTCCTCAAGGGCTGCTGGGAATCGCAGTTTTTACCCTGCCTCCAGCCCTCTGGGGAAAATGATCTATGCTTTCTCCCGACACTTGGAACTCCCTGAGCTAAGAATCTGGGTTGTCCCCTCCTCTGGGCCTTATCTTCTCCTCCGCCTGTACCCCCCTCTCTGTTCCCTTATCCCCTTCTTCACACATGGTGGTTTTTCCCTAAGGCGGTATATAAGATCTGAATAAACTGTAACTGTACAGTGCAGCTTGGGGTATATGGTATCAGTAGTCGTTGTAGGAATGATGGAAAATATTGTGTATTAGAGTTAGAATTTAGTATGTTGAGGTGTTCATCCACTCTCAAAGAACCAGTTATTTTTTTCTGGAAAAGTTCAGAAAGGAATGTGCTAAGCATTCAGCAGAAGACAGAGTGGCTTAAAAAAAGCATGATCACAAGGCAAAGTGCTACCTAAATGATATGTGTTTATAAAATAGGTGACTGCTTGACCTCCTAACCCAGGTGACCTGTTACAGTTTTACTCTCCATATGTGCATAATTATACCCGTGTTTCAGAGAGACATTTCCAAGAGCAGGGCTGGGGCACAGAGCAGTTGCACACATACGTTTTGAATTTACAAAGTCTGCATCTAAGTGTTCATCGAATATGTATCCACACATAAGTACATAAGTATTTCCATACTGGGAAAGACCAAAGGTCCATCAAGCCCAGCATCCTGTTTCCAACAGTGGCCAATCCAGGTCACAAATACCTGGCGAGATCCAAAAAAGTATAAAACATTTTATACTGCTTATCCCAGAAATAGTGGATTTTCCCCAAGTCCATTTAATAATGGGTCTATGAACTTTTCCTTTAGGAAGCTGTCCAACCCCTTTTTAAACACCGCTAAGCTAACTGCCTTTACCACATTCTCTGGCAACGAATTCCAGAGTTTAATTACACATTGAGTGAAGAAAATTTTTCTCAGATTCGTTTTAAATTTACTACATTGTAGCTTCATTGCATGCCCCCTAGTCCTAGTATTTTTGAAAAGCGTAAACAGACGCTTCACATCTACCCGTTCAACTCCACACATTTTATAGCCCTCTATCATATCTCCTCTCAGCCGCCTTTTCTCCAAGCTGAAGAGCCCTAGCCGCTTTAGCCTTTCCTCATAGGGAAGTCGTCCTCATAGGGAAGTCGTCCCATCCCCTTTATCATTTTCGTCGCCCTTCTCTACACCTTTTCTAATTCCACTATATCTTTTTTGAGATGCGGCGACCAGAATTGAACACAGTATTTGAGGTGCGGTTGCACCATGGAGCGATACAAAGGCATTATAACATCTTCATTTTTGTTTTCCATTCCTTTCCTAATAATACCTAACATTCTATTTGCTTTCTTAGCCGATCAGAAGGTTTCAACGTATCATCAACGACACCTAGATCCCTTTCTTGGTCTGTGACTCCTAACATGGAACCTTGCATGACGTAGCTATAATTCGGGTTCCTCTTTCCCACATGCATCACTTTGCACTTGCTCACATTAAACATCATCTGCTATTTAGACGCCCAGTCTCCCAGTCTCTTAAGGTCCTCTTGTAATTTTTCACAATCCTTCCGCGATTTAACGACTTTGAATAACTTTGTGTCATCAGCAAATTTAATTACCTCACCAGTTACTCCCATCTCTAGGTCATGTATAAATATGTTAAAAAGCAGTTGTCCCAGCACAGACCCCTGGGGAACCCCACTAACTACCCTTCTCCGTGGAGAATACTGACCATTTAACCCTACTCTCTGTTTTCTATCTTTTAATGGATAGGTACAGATTTATAGTTTTTCTGACTTGATTGTCAAAGAAAATTTTCCCTTTGAACATTGATGGACAGGGTCTGGGTGCAATGTACCTATGGACTTTACTTGCATGCTGTAACGAGGGCATCTTTAATGTGCCTATATGTAATGTTGGTACAAAACAAAATTGTTTGAATATAGCCATAGAAGAAAATATCCTCTGAGTTGCTAAGTACACTGTCTGAGAGAGAGAGTCTGGTTTACAGGTGAGCAGAGTTGTAGCCAGCTTATCCACTAACAGATACCTTCTCCCAGCTTTCCTTCTCATTAACTTTTCATGAGAGATTGGTTTCTCCCACCATGTTGCTTATATTAGCACCTTTTGTGCTTGAATAATGAGCAGTCCAGCATGTCCACGTCATTTTACTTGTGTTCTGCCACCGTAGGTACTTCACATGAAGACGTTTCCTTTTGGCTGGCATTGGCAGTAAGGGTTTAAAAATTATATTTTGGGCTGTCCATGCGACTCCCATCAGGGGATCTAGGTTCAGGAGAGGTGGGGATGACAAAGACTAAGGGTCTTAGTTTGAAAAATAATAGTTGAAATGATATATTGTAGGATTTCAGGTGCAAATGAGCTGTGCAAGCAGCAGGGTTTATCTGCCTGGCAGTTCTGGGTTACATCAGTGTCATCACAGCAATGAAAGCAAGTAGGAGCAATTTACTGAAGGGTTTTTATTCCATTTGGTAGGCAATTCTTATTACGAGATGTCTATTCTATAAAGGAAAGTAGGTGCCTATTTTCCTTTCTAGAATACTAACACAAAGGGATATAGATGTACTTAGGGCCAGATTCAGTAAACGGGTCCCAAATTTAGGCGTTGGGGAAAAAATTGTGTTAAGCGATATTCTATTGTGGACGCTCTGGGCTGAGCACTTAGAGCAGATTCCCATGCCCAGCATCTGCGCTCATGGAGTTTTATACCAGTTTAAACCTAGTGTAAATCCTGGCACACATATTGGGCATGTAACCCTGATATTCTATAACATTGTGCCTATATATTTGGAATGCCCCTGACCTGCCTATGCCCCTCATGTCTATGCCCCCCTTTCAGGTTGCATACAAGATACTGTGGGCATACAGCATTATAGAATGGAACATAGGCAGATGTGCACATAAATCCAAAGTTGTCTTCTACTAATCATTTCTATAGCGTTACTAGATGTACGCAGCACTGTACATTATATGCAGGTACTTTCTCTGTCTCTAGTGTGCTCACAGTCTAAGGGGCCCTTTTACTAAGCGGCAGTAAGCCCAACGCAGGCTTACCGCTTGCCAGTTGGGAACTACTGCCGGGCTACTGCACGGTGGTAGTTCCCAACCCCAATGCGCACCATTTCCACCACTCCAAAAATATTTTCTATTTTTGTAGCGCCAGTGCTTAACTGGCGGTAATTAGGCAGAGCTTTGCGATGTCCGGTTACCACCAGGTTAGCACAGAAGTCCTTACCGCCACCTCAACGGGTGGCAGTAAGTGCTCCCCGCAAAATAGCCACACGATAAATGACGGTTAGTGCACTGGGTTGAAAACCTGGGGAACCGGGTTCATTTCCCACTGCAGCTCCTTGTGACTCTGGGCAAGTCACTTAACCCTCCATTACCCCAGGTACAAAATAACCTTACATTGTGAGCCCATTAGAGACAGAAAAGTACCTGTAAAAATAGTATATGTAAACTGCTTTGACTGTATCTACGGAAAGGCGGTATATCAAGTGTGGAATAAACATAAACATTTGCACACCAGGCAGGAACCATGCTGTCCTTACCCTTTCTGGAAAGAAGTTTTCCAGCCAGCACCCCTCTTGAGGTTTTCATCAGTGGTGCTATACACCTGTTTAGTCTCAGCACTGTTCTGTTCTGGAGCATTATCTTGAGGCCTGCAAGCTTGGCAGGAAGGCTGAAACATTCTCGGAGCATGCAACACACTCATTACATGTCATCCGAAAGAACATCATTACAGTCATTTGATCTCTAAGCTGTGAATTGTTTTTAGTTATACAAAAAAAGAGCACAAACATTTTCTCCAAGCACTCAATGTACCGGAATCTTCCGAGTTATCAGTATAGGAATTCAAAATAAAAGCAAGAGAATCCGCTAGTGACAGATTTTAGAGAAGAAATTGCTGACAAGTAGGTACATCTTGTTATTGACTATCAAATGCATTTTAATATTAGATAATGTACCACTATTGAAAGTGAAAGCCAGCTAAGGGTGATGGTAAACCTAACCCAGCACAGCAATTTGGGTAAAGCAAGGAGCACAGAGAATTGATTGAACTTTGCTCTAACATTGCACTCTCAATTTTTCAGCATGGCTGCTATTTCCAAGTTTTTCCACCATTACTTCATTCGGCAATTTCCTGCTTTGACTCCATATTGCAGCAAGTGTAGTTTTGCATTCAGGGGCCCTTTTACAGAGCAGCGGTAAGTCGAACGCAGACTTAACTGCTCGCTCCTCCAGGACTACTGCTGGCCCAACGCAGCTGCCGGCAGTGGTCCCACCCCAGGTGCGCCATTTCTGGGGGAAAAAAGAAAATCCCTGGAAATGGCTTCCTCGGCGATAACCCGGTGGTAATTGGGCATCAGCGTGTGCTGCCTGGTTACTGCCGGGTTAGCGAGGGAGCCCTTGTTGCCACCTCAATGGGCGGTGGTAAGGGCTCCCTGCTACATGGCCATGCGGTAAGAGTTCTCTTACCGCATGGCTATGTGTGTCTGGGGACTTTTTTACCCACTGCACTAAAAAGGGCCCTGGTGTGCGGGAAAGACAGCCCCCACTGCTAGCATAGAGCCCTTTTTCCCGCAGCTTGATAAAAGTACCCCTCAGTGAGCGGTAGCATAAGTTCAAATTAAAGGCCCTAAGCAATTGTTTCAAAAAGGGCCCCTAGGGGGACAGAGGGGGCTAGGGTCCACCACAGATAACACAGTAACAAAGTAAATGACGGCAGATAAAGATCTGAACGGTCCATCCAGTCTGACCAACAAGATAAACTCATTTTACATGGTATGTGATACTTTATACCAGAGTTTGATTTGTCCCTGCCTTTCTCAGGGCACAGACCATAAAAGTCTGCCCAGCACTGTTCCTGTACTAAAAGTTCTGAAGCTAACGTTGAAGCCCCTTAAAATTTACACTCCAGACCATCCATATCTATTCAGCCACGAGCAGGGCACAGACTGCAAAAGTCCACCCAGCACTAGTTTTACTCTCCAATTACTGGCATTGCCACCCATGAGCAGGGCACAGACTGCAAAAGTCCACCCAGCACTAGTTTTACTCTCCAATTACTGGCATTGCCACCCATGAGTAGGGCACAGACTGTAGAAGTCCACCCAGCACTGGTTTTACTCTCCAATTACCGGCATTGCCACCCAATCTCTGCTAAGATTCCGTAGATCCATTCCTTCTAAACAGGATTCCTTTGTGTTTATCCCACGTATGAATTCCATTACTGTTTTAATCTCCACCACGTATCTACCACCATTTCCGTGCAAAAATACTTCCTGATCTGGGAGTGGTTGTAAGTGGGTGCCCTCTGCACTGCAGAGGCTACTTGGTTGGAATTTATGCCATTAGAGTTAAGTTATGTTGTACTAACCTTTGATGGGAAGCCATCATGTTGATGTATTAGTTTTTCCTTGGTCAAAGGCAGGTATGTCCGACATTGCTGCCTGGATGTCCAACCGCCACCTGAAACTGAACATGGCCAAGACCGAACTTCTTGTCTTCCCACCCAAACCCACATCAACCAAAATAGAGAGAGGAGGTAGAGGAGAAAACACCCTCATCGTCCCCGTCTCATCTGCCTGCAACCTTGGTGTCATCTTCGACTCCTCCCTCTCCTTCTCTGTGCATATCCAGCAAATAGCCAAGACCTGTCGCTTCTTCCTCTATAACATTAGCAAAATCTGCCCCTTCCTCTCTGAGCACACCACCCGAATTCTCATCCACTCTCTCGTTACCTCTCGCCTTGACTACTGCAACCTACTCCTCACTGGTCTCCCACGTAGCCACCTATCCCCCCTTCAGTCCGTTCAGAACTCTGCTGCACGTCTCATCTTCCGCCTGAACCGATACACTCATATCACCCCTCTCCTCAAGTCACTTCATTGGCTTCCGATCAGGTACCGCATTCAATTCAAGCTTCTGCTACTAACCTACAAATGTACTCTATCTGCAGCCCCTCCTTACCTCTCAACCCTCATCTCCCCTTACGTTCCTACCCGTAACCTCCGCTCTCAAGACAAATCCCTCCTTTCAGTACCCTTCTCCACCACCGCCAACTCCAGGCTCCGCCCTTTCTGCCTCGCCTCACCCCACGCGTGGAACAAACTCCCCGAGCCCATACGCCAGACCCCCTCCCTGCCCATCTTCAAATCCCTGCTTAAAGCCCACCTCTTCAATGTCGCCTTCGGCACCTAACCTCTACACCTCTACCCAGGAAATCTTCACTGCCCCAACTTGACATTTCGTTCTTTAGATTGTAAGCTCCTTTGAGCAGGGACCGTCCTTCTTTGTGCATTTTGTACAGCGCTGCGTAACCCTAGTAGCGCTCTAGAAATGTTAAGTAGTAGTAATGTTTAGTATGTTCCTAAAAGCAGGAGACTGGAGTTTAACGCTGAAGTGTGTGTCAGGCTTTTCTGCCAATCCAAGTCAGGAGAGCTGAGCTATGGAGAACATGGTATTTGAGTAGTTTGGCAGAGATTACTGTGCTGCTGTTTTTGTTTTTTTACCTTCAGTAACCCAAAATGAAGGCAGCGCTGGAAAGTAAACACACCCTTTCAAAGCCGGTAGGTCATTTACTGACTTGAGCAATTTGGGTACTGCTATTGAGACAGACATGAGGAAGCCACTACTTGTCCTGCGATTGGTAGCATGGAATGATGCTACTATTTTGGGTTTCTGCCAGGTACTTGTGACCTGGATTGGCCAGAGTTGGAAACAGGATACAAGGCTAGGTGGACCATTGGTCTGACCCAGTATGGCTATTATGTTCTTATGTACTGGCAAACCTCTGTCTACCTCTGGAGGTAAGCAGAGAAAAACTGTATGGCAAAAGATAGGTGCATTATAACAGCACCACACTCCAAACATAACTAAAGTCTAACAACAGACATCAAAATCAGGACCCCACCTCCCCTAAGCCTTTTACTCTTATAGGCTGCCAGTATCTTAAAGGAAATCCCTGTGATATTTTGCTTTGGTAGACATATTGGATTAAATTTTCAGCATAGCCTGAGGAAGTTGTCATAGACACTTATGAGGGAGGCCCCCTTATGAATACTCCTTCAGCAGGTCACCATAAGGGTATGCTAGGTAGAATGCAGAGTCAGATGGGCAGGGCTCAGGTAGAGAGGAAGTTAAAGGCCAGAGAATGTAACACAACAGGGAGACCCAAGTAAGCCCAAGAGTGTTCCAGGCGGGTGCTGCAGAGTCTGAAGATGGACCCCAGATGCCTCAGGGAAGGCAGGTGCTGCCTTTCACCTACTGCCACCAGAGATTTTCTGAGGTAACAGAAAATTGCCAAGGTAGGCAAATTTATCCCTTGGCATGTGCGTGTGAGATTCTAACCCTTGAGGACTGTCCAGAGTTAGGCCTGGGTGGGTTAATTAGGAAGACGAGGACTAGTGAATATCAAGATTGTGAAGCCTATCAGAGACAGGATTAAGGGAAGCATATATAAACTGAAGAGACTTGCTGTTCTTACTTTACTCCATCTGTAAGTGAACAAGCTGTTTCACACGCTACCAGAAGACCCAAATATTGGTTATTTAGATTTAGGCCATTTAATCTTAACAAAAAATGGGTATATAAACCTGAAATTTCTCTGAGACATGATCCCACTGGAGCCATGATCCACTCTTCCTCATTGCTCAATACAATGAAGATCATTCATTGGCTTCTCCATTCCTTCCCCACCATGATGATCCTAGGCTCCATTACCATATTTCCAGAATCATAAATGAATAGGCTAGAAGGGTGGCAGTAGGGTTTATATCTGGTTTTGGGGGAGGGAGTGGAAGCAAAAAAAAAAAAAATGTCAGCACACACTATCCCCAAAAAGCCTTGGGCAAAACTATTGCTTTACTGATAGAACAACATATTTCTACAAGTGGAGTGGCCATCTCATAATGACCTTAGTTCTCTGTTTGTTGGTTCTGAAGTATTGGTGCATTTCTATTTAGGACCCCTAGCAAAATAGGAGGTCCCAGTTTCCTTTTAATATGCTGAAAAGCACATTCACCCAAAGCCCCCAACATAGGCAAACAGAGGCCCCTTGTCTGTGTGAGACCCTGTCCAAATGACCCTGCTGAGCCCCCCCCCCCCAAAAAAAAAAAAAGAAACTCAAACAAAAACAGACCCTGTTTCTAATTGTGGGAAAATCTTTGATAAATCAAGCCCATATAGCTATAATTCCATTCACGTATGAATACACTGAAAAAAAAGTGTGATATTCATGTTATTTGTATTTCTTTCCATTTGTTGTAATATTGAAGTATTTCCAAAGTCAGACTGCTCAGTGCATAGCTTAGGGTTGCCATATTTGCAGAGAAAAAAAAGAGGGCACAACAAAATAAAAATGATTGCTACCTTATCTAAAGAAATATTTAATTGTAACAAATGTGTAAATAGCTTTTAGTTAATGAACACACACATCAGTCAGTGACTAACTTACAATACAGCAGTAGACAATCTACTTTTCAAAAACTTCCAGATTTGAGTTTCACTGAGTATACTTGTCAGAAGAACAGATATCCGTCAACAACTTTGACTGGATTCCGAGATGAATGGAAATCATTGCATGACATATGCTTAAAAGTTGTACTGCATGAACAAAATTCCTTCAACAGATTCAAGTAGCAGGGAAATAAAGAGGGGGGTCAGCAATGCCTTTCACTCTCTTTAGCACCCCCAGTCCAAACTGACTAATAGGGCAGGGATAGTTTCTCTCATCATGTGGGTAGGTTAGTCATCTCTCTATATAAAAAGCAAGACCAACGTTCTATGAAGCCTCCAGCCGGAAGTGTGAAGGGGGCGAGATATCCGGTTTCCCTATGAGTGTCTGCCCCGCCCTCTCTGTAACACAGTCAGTGAAGGAAAACAGCAGAGCACGAAATCAAATCGCTGGCTCTGTAACAGTGAAGGACTCAGAGGGGGGAGGGGAGAGAGGCCAGAGGGCAGGGACACACACACTCCCACATGCACACAGAAGAAAACATTGCTAGCCCCCGTTTCATTTGCATCAGAAACGGGGCTTTTTTACTAGTATGCACATAAAAGAAAATGAGGACATTTTCCTAAAAATTACAAAACCTGGAGGACATATCTGAAGAAGTCCAAATGGAGGACATATCCTCTTTAGAGGATGTATGGTAACCCTACACATACTGTCTGGTAGGATCAAATAATGTTCCAAACCTTGGTCTGTGCCTTTGATTCTTTCAGTGTGCTAAATAGTTGGGGGGATTATTTTATACATAAAATGACTTTTGTTATGCTTAAATGTACTTGCAACTTTAGAGTTGGTGTGCTCAAGGAAGGAGTTTGGGCAGAGTATGGGTAGGGTTCTGAAGTGGAGGAGTAGCCTGGTGGTTAGAGCACCAGTCTTGATATCCAGATATCAATACTAAATCTTATAGTAAAACAGGGAAACAGAGAGAGAGAGAGAGCAACGGATATGTTTCCAGCTCATGTAGAGGAGACGTACCTTGACACAGCATTTAGTGCGAAACATGATTTCATGTCGGATTAGATGATGTCTCCGAGATGATCAATTTTCATAAAAAAGAAAACAGCGAAATAGCTAAGTGTATTTTTACTATAAGATTGAGTATTGAAGATTTAAATTAATGGGTGAAAGTTTAAATATTAAAAACTATGGATCAATGACTAATACATGCCCACCATAAGAAAATGCCTGGCTCATATATATAGCCTGATTGGTGGTGACATGGTTATCTGATGGAGCCAATACTCAGTACCCTTTAAGGGATATGTAAGGTTATTGAGAAGGAGCATTTGGAGCTGGGTAATAAAGATTTGTTCATAAGAATGCATTGGCATCTCTAATGTTTAGCGCGCCTACAATTGTAGCACGCACCAAAAACGTGAGCGCGCCTTAGTAAAAGACCCCCTTAACCCTCCATAGCAGGGTTATCCTCCATCATCACTGGCATCCCTGAGGAAGATTTTTTTTAAATGGAAATTTCTGTAGGACATTTGGAACTCACAGTGAACGAGCGAGAGTTGCAGATTCAGACAAGTCTGCCCCTGTTTGTTTCTTAACCTCCAGTGCTTGCTGTTGATTTTTTTTTGTTTTTGTCAAAGAAGTTGAAAGCTTAAAGACTTTATTTAGGTCTTAGAGAATATACTTTAGCCCTTCTTTATTTGGATCCTGGTGGCATACGATGCCCATTGAGAACTCATTATCACGTTTGGTTTTGATCTAAATTGCACATTGGGTTTAAACACTAAGTTCAAAATTGGGAGTTCTATGTGGAGAGTATTTCATGATGTATAGAGCTTTCAAGTGAGCCGCTTCTGTGGCCTGACTCACGGAAGTTATGCTCAGCTGCAAGTACAGCCGATACTGAACTTTCCGTTTAACCCCTTAATAAATAAAGATGTATTATTTGGTTCTCGTTAGGCAACATTCTTATTCCTTTCTTAGAGAGAGATATATATATATATATATATATATATATATATATATATATATATATATATATATATATATATATATATATATATATACTTTTGGGATTGACGTTTTGTATGTTATACTAGAGTTGTCTCTCCCCTGGGATTGTTGTTTGTAGTTATTGAGTTGCTGAATGACAACTAACTGAAATCCACCTAATAGGCCACTAAAATTATCTTTTGCACCATGAATACATTGATAAACCATTTATCTTCCTATATCTTTCCAACACTGGGAAACACCTAATTGCCTAAAAAAACCCACCTAAAATTCCAAATGATAAAAACCTAAGATCATAGGCCCTGTTTATAAAATACGCACATAATTTTATAGGGTAACATTTGCACCTGCTCCTAAATAGGTGTGTCAACACCTTCAGGGCCCTATTTACTAAGCTGCACTGTAGGCGTGCTAGCTTTTTTAGCGCGTGCTAAAAATGAGCACGAGCTAATGCTAGAGACGTCCATATATTCCTATGGGTGGCTCTAGCATTAGCACATGCTAAATTTTAGCATGCACTAAAAATGCTAGCGCACCTTAGTAAACAGGACCCTCAGTGTAGGTGTGATTTCTGCAGGATTTCTGTGAATATCTTATAAAGAAACAAAAAGTGCCTACGAGGCTCATTTTCAAAGCACATAGACTTACAAAGTTACATAGGCTAAGTGCTTTGAAAATATGCCTCTATACGCCTTTCTGTGCAGTTAACGTGGAGGGGAATAATGTAACGGCGGCGGCAAAATACATGGCCGGTGATGTATTTTGGCGGCGCCGCAAACAGTTGGCCAGACCCGTATTTTCGAAAAAGATGGCCGGTCATCTTTTGTTTCGATAATACGGTTCCGGCCCGCCAAATGCCTTGGATTTGGCTGGGGTTTGAGATGGCCGGCTTCGTTTTTTAGCGATAAAGGAAAGTTATGTCACCCATCTCAAACCTCGGCCAAATTCAAGACATTTGGCCGTGGGAGAAGCCAGCATTTTTAGTGCACTGGCCCCCCTGACATGCCAGGACACCAACCGGGCTCCCTAGGGGTCACTGCGGTGGACTTCAGAAAAGCTCCCACGTGCATAGCTCCCTTACTTTGGGAGCTGAGCCCCCTAACCCCCCCCCCACACACAAAACCCACTACCCACAAATGTACTGCACCCACTAAAACTGCTCCAGGGACCTGCATACAGCCTCTAGGACTTATTGCTGCTGTATAACTTTGGCACACCAGTTCACAGCTGAAGACTAATCTCTCTGAAAAAGTCCTTTCTTGAAATAACCACATTTACTCACAGTTAACTGCAGATCAGAGGTTGTGCCCCACTGGCAAAGAGTCCCCTGGTACTAAGATGAGCAGTAGGTCAGAGCTGGCACAATGGTGTACAATGCCCTCTTTCAGCACCATTCAAGGTAAGAACTACGTTCTCTAACGTGGGTGACACAGGAAAGGGAACTAAAACTGGCTTACAAAAATGGCTACTACCGCATGGACTACAACAGGAAACAAAACAGGGCACACTCTGACTTAGTAAGCAGGGGGAAAGCACCAGGGGAGTAGAGCCTACCAACTACCAATACCTACACCCACCACAATGCATTGCTGATGTGAATCTGCAGTGCAAATAACAGAAAAGGTGTTACACTCACCCCAGAGCCACATCACAAGCAGGAAAAGGCTGTCGGAGGACAGAACACATTCTGCTGTCATGGAGGTGGGTACGGCATTTGAGGCTGGCATACAGGCTGAAAAAAAAGTGTTTCAAGTGGGTTTTTTTTGGTGGGAGGGGGTTAGTGACCACTGGGGGAGTACGGGGAGGTTATCTCCGCTTCCTTCCGGTGGTCATGTGGTCAGTTTGGGCACCTTTTTGAGGCTTGGTCGTGAAAATAAAAGGACCAAGTAAACCCGGCGAAATACTGCTTAACGCCGTTTTTTCCCATTATTGGCGAAAGCCGGCTATCTGGTAGCCACACCCATACCCGCCCATGTCCCGCCCTTGCTTCGCCGCCGAAACGCCCCTTTGAACTTTCGCCGGTGAGGCAACGGGAAAGCGGCGATGCTGTCAAAAAAAATCAGCTTTCAATTATACCGATTCCGCCGCTTTTCCGAGATTGCTGGCCATCTCCCGATTTATGTCGGGAAATGGCC
This sequence comes from Microcaecilia unicolor, assembly GCF_901765095.1. Classification (NCBI taxonomy): domain Eukaryota; kingdom Metazoa; phylum Chordata; class Amphibia; order Gymnophiona; family Siphonopidae; genus Microcaecilia; species Microcaecilia unicolor. The sequence continues at coordinate 118,581 of NW_021963175.1, read as the reverse complement.
GGTGATCACTTTTGATTATGAGCTGGATAGGTGACCAGTTATAAAATTACCTCATAATGTGCATTAGTTGGTGCGTATGTTATGAATTTATTTATTTATTCCAATTTATACATCACCTCTCAAGCAACTTGAGGCAATCTGCAGTCCAACCCTCTTCCCTCCCCCATTAAAAAGTTCTAACATGCCAATTTTGTTTTAATCAAATCAAATGTATGAAACAGGAATGTCCAAAAATTGGGAGGGGGAGAAGGGGAAACAAACCCAAGTGAAAAGAAATGGAAAATGTTTGCCTTTTTTATTTCCTTATGCCCAGTTCTAAACTGCAGTGCAAAAAAATAGAATAACTTCTTTTTCATAAATAGTCCTATCAGTAACTGTGCATACAGCATAGATTGGTGTCTTTATTTGTCTGATTTTTAGTTTCAGAATGGAAAGTAATTGGTGGGGAAAATATATATTGGTGGTGCTTCTGAAGACTGCCACTATGCCCATTTTTGCTGAAAATGTGTTTCGGGTTTTTTTTTTCTTTATTGAAAACAAGTGAGCGGAGTATTTCAGACTGCAGATAGGCATCCTATAAACTCGGTTTTTAAAAATATTTAATCTTTCTTAAGCTCCATTTGACTGATCAAAGCAGCATTGTGTGAGACATGTGGCAGTGAGTTTGAACAGCTGGGATTCATTTGCTAGGGGGTTGTAGCTGATTCCTCTTCCTTATCAATGGTACCACAGTTTTACATTAACAAAAAGGCCTAGTAATACTGTACAGGAGCTAGGACGACTATTAAAGTTCATTTCCCCATTATGCAGCTCGCTCTAAATAGGTGGTTGTGTATGGCAAAAGTAGATTAGTAATGTGGAAATGAAAGCAGAGAGCTATACACTTGGTCATTATGGAGGATAGTGACCTGAACATGGAGAACAGCATTTTAAGTGCTAATAAAACAATATATGAATGCATTAAAAAAAAGTCTCTCAGAAAACATTGGTTTTTCAAAACAAGTTACATGTTCACTACTGGCTGGTAGTGAACACATACACCCCCCTGTTTACAAAGCTGCATGGCTGTCAGTATGGTAACTGGCATCAATTTGAATTTACTTGCACATCTTACTAGATGATATTCTATAAAGATGCATGTGTAATTTTTTTTTAGCACACAACTGAAAAAGGGGGCATGGCTGGGTCAGGGGCATTCACTACAGATGTGTGCAATATTATAGAACTAGTAAGAAACGCCCGTCTCTGAGGCCAATGAAACGGGCGCTTTCCTTACCATCCCCCTCCCCTTGTTGCTGGACGTAACCTCTGTGTTGATCAGGTGTTCGGACGGCATTCCGTGGGGGGGGGGTGGAGGATCTGCGTAGGTCGCTGTTTTTCTGTGTGCGTCGGGGGTGGGGGGGTGGAGCGGCGGTGGAACTGGGGATTCGTTGAGTGTCATAGCCTCGCCCCGAACGTCATCATGTTGTGACGCGAGGGCGGGGCAAGCACTCATGGTGGAAAACTGATCTGGACCATGACAACTTAACTTGGAATGCTGGGTAAGTTTGCCTCATAGAACATTGGCGGTGCATTTTATATGAGATCCAGGCCTAATTTAGGAAAGAGGATTAACACTAGGTTTCTATTGGTGTAAGTCATTGTGCCCAAAACTGGGCAGCTGCATTCTGCACAAATTGTAACGCTGTAAGCCCATACTCTGGAGCACCCAAATAAAGAGAATTGTAGTAATCTATTTTTTTACAGAACCATCATCACCTGAATAACATTCCTAAAGTCAACCAAACTTAACATAGGTTTTAATTTAAACAACATCCGCAGTTGATGAAAGGCTGATTGAACCACATGCACAATTTGTTCTTTCCTCGTAAGATGAGAATCTAACATCACACCCAGTAACTTGATCTCCTTCTGCACTGGTACATAGTTTCACCCACATGAAGAGTCAGAGGTCAACAATCATTCATCACTCTCCCTACCATAAGAATTTCAGTTTTATCAACATTTAAAGTGAGCTTATTAGATGCCATCCATTTACAAATCTCATTCTTATAAGATGTCAGTCGCACAGACAACTCCTCTCCCCATGCTTCTATTGGGAACAAAATTGAATATTATCGGCATACAGCCGATACTCCACACCTAATGATTCAAGGACCTCACACAAAGGGGCCATATAAATGTTAAGCAGGTGCACAGTGAAGGCAGAACCTTGTGGGACCCTTCTTAATACAGGAATAGATTTAGAAACCCCTTCTCCACTTTGAACAAGTAAAACACGTTCTGTCAAATAAGAGGCAAACAGGCTTAAACCTTATCCCCTATATCTAATTTCTGTAATCTAGCCAATAATATAGCCTCATCAACAGAGTCAAAGGCAGATGACACATCTAAAGAAATCAAACAATAACACAGATTTCTATCCATACCTCACCTCAAAGTATCAACTGTAGAAACTAACACTGTCTCCACACTGGGGGATTTTATAAACCCATATTGAAACTTATTCATAACAGTTATTCTCCTCCACAAAAGCTTCAACTTGCAGCAAAACACCCTTCTCGATAACTTTCCCCAAAAATGGGACAATGGAAAGAGGTCTATAACTACCCATACTTTTTGAGTCTAATTTTTAATTCATTAAGAATGGTTTTACAGTAGATTGCTTGCAAGCAACTGGAAGTTCGCCCTCTGTGAGAGACCTATTTACAATACATGTCAATGGTAGTGCAATTTTATCAGCCATTTCATGAATGACTACAGAAGAGCAAGAGTCAGACAAAGACCAAGTAGGAGTAATTATAGAGACTATCCTTGTCATCTCTGGAACCCCAACCTTCTCAAACTCAACCCATTTTAACTCTGGAACCTGCAACTCCAATTTTTTCCCCTTGATGTTCACAAACTCCTACCCTCTTCTCTAAGATAGCCATCTTATCCATCAAAAAATCTGCATAAGCCATAGCATCAGACCCTCTCTGTACACTTATCATAACCATTGTCCAAGTAATTCACAGTATGATATAACTCCTGTGGTCTATTCAAAGCCTCCTGAACCTGCTATAAGTATTTCAGGTTCTTTTTTATTTTTTAAGGAAGGGGCAAACTTCTAGCCCTCAAAGTGAAGGAGACTATTGACTATTGTAATCATAGATCATGATATGGCAAGCTGATGGGAAGTGAGAGGAATTAATTAAGCCCGTCAAATAGGGGATATGGTGATGTGAGAGCATTCGGTCATGGATACTCTTGCAATCCATGAAGCAAATTGTGGCTTGGTGAACTCCACAATAGGGGAATGGACATGTGTTGGGAACTGTAGAAATAAAACCAAAGTCACTGTTAGTGTATGCTTGCCTTGGGGAAACACATGGCTGCTACGGCAATAAATCTGTGGCATTACGATTATGGGGAAAAGGATGGGGTGGGGACTCCAAGGTATCAAGATGTATAATGCTGCTGCATTGATGAGGTAGATACATGAAGTGCAGTTGGGTGCAAGTTGTTAATGCTCCAGAGGGATTATTAGAGAAGTGGAGCTCATTGGTAGTATCATGCAGGGAGACCCTACAAGGATGTAAATATTCATATCAGTGTGTGCTGTACCATTTTGAAAAAGCATGGAGGTGGTGGTGAATGCGAGGGCATAAATTTAAATAAGGCTTCTCCCTTTCATACCCTAGTTAATTTATTTATTTGGATTTTGCTCACATCTTTTTCAGTAGCTCAAGGTGAGTTACATTCAGGTACACTGGGTACTTCTCTGTCCCTGGAGGGCTCACAATCTAACTTTGTGCCTGAGGCAATGGAGGGTTAAATGACTTGCCCAAGACTGGTGCTGTAGCCACTAGGCTACTCCTCCGCTCTTATAGCATAGAGTTCCCACTGGGGGTAGGTTGATCAGTGTTCAAATGTTGACATGAGCAAGGATGTATCAGAAAGGGTAGTAAGGGCAGTTTCCTGTCCTTTGAGCAAGAGAAGCAGAGAGAAGGCTTCAAAAATAAACACGTGCTTCCATATTATCCCAGCACTATTGTAATTCCCTCCATAGTATATTCAGGGAGCGGATGGGATATAGTGACCTAGATAGAAGATTTCTCCACATACCAGCAGTATGACTAGGTTGTAGACAGGAGGGAGAAGCAGCCACCTAGTACAAAAAACGTGGGCCAAAGAAGTTGCCCACAAAAGTATAATGAAATTACTTGCAAATATTAGTGCAATCACTAAGGATGCATCCCTACAAGTATGCAGTTCAAAATATTTCATTGGGTATAAAGGGAGAACGGTGCTAAGCTAGAGCTGTGTGAAGAAGAATACTGTATAAAATGCAAAACCATGAGGGGGAATTGGCAGAATTAATTGTTAAGGATGTACTCAGTCAGTAGGTCTGTGGTCTGCAATCTTAATAGCTATAGAGGGAGCGATACAGAAGGTGGTTAGTTGGTTATATAGGTTACTATTGCCACAGGAGGAGGATGTACTACTGTACAGGCAGCTTTATTAATTACAAAAAAAAGTAAATTTAAAATTCCAGACAGGCATGGAGGAGCCACCAGGTCAGTGCTGGCTGGCAAACATGAGGGAAATTAAGGCTTTTCAGCTTCAAAATTATTAAATGCCAGTGGAAACAGGAGGGGATAGAGCATAAGTAGATTTGGCAAGGTAAGAAGTTGAAAGAGAGTGTGGCCAAAAAGGGGTATGAATGTATGAAGGATGAGAGAATTGGATAAGGGGAAGTGGGGAGAGTGGGGTGTAGCTGGGGAGGATGAAGGTAAGGTGTGTGAGATGGAATGGGGGACGAGGGAAGAGAGAGAACTTGAGACAGGCTACTGTGTAGGTTGTGGAATACCAATAACCATGTGGAAGCTATGTTACCTTCTTTTCAAAGTGCTTGTTCTGACAAGAGGCTAGATGCACTGATTGATGAGCTGCAGAAGTTTGAATGTATCTGAAGTTTTAAAACACTGTTTTCTATGTGGATGGGGTTGATCTTTTATCCTTGTTGAATGAATAAAGAAAATAATAAAAATAATTTTGATAAAGCAATAAAGAGATGCTGATAAATGATATCCGAAAAAAACCAAAATGAATTTCATGACAAAGAAATAAGCCAAGCCAGTCTCTTAGAGAGTAATTGTATAACAAGGCACTTGGTTAAAGAGAGAAAATAGGCACCTACTTAGGCACTATTTTAAAAAGACACGTGCAGAGGCATTTTTGAAAGGGACGTCCAAGTTTTGATGAGGACGTCCTCGCAAAACGGCCCCATCCAGGGGCGGGGAAACCCGTATTTTCAAAACAAGATGGACGTCCATCTTTCGTTTCAATTAATACGGTCAGGGACGGCCAAATCTGGAAATATGGTCGTCCTTAGAAATGGTCGTCCCTGATTTTCGGCGATAAAACCAAGGACGTCCATCTCAGAAACGACCAAATGCAAGCCATTTGGTCGTGGGAGGAGCCAGCATTTGTAGTGCACTGGTCCCCCTGACATGCCAGGACACAAACCGGGCACCCTAGGGGACACTGCAGTGGACTTCATAAATTGCTCCCAGGTACATAGTTCCCTTACCTTGTGTGCTGAGCCCACCAAAATCCCCCCAAAACCCACTACCCACAACTGTACACCACTACCATAGCCCTTATGGGTAACGGGGGCACCTAGATGTGGGTACAGTGGGTTTCTGGTGGGTTTTGGAGGGCTCGCTGTTTCCTCCACAAACATAACAGGTAGGGGGAGGGTATGGGCCTGGGTCCGCCTGCCTGAAATGCACTGCACCCACTAAAACTGCTCCAGGGACATGCTTACTGCTGTGATGGACCTGCGTATGATATCTGAGGCTGGCAATCAATATTTTTAAAGATGTTTTTTAGGGAGGGAGGGGGTTAGTGACCACTGGGGGAGTAAGGGGAGGTCATCTCCGATTCTCTCCGGTGGTCACCTGGTCATTTGGGGCACCTTTTTGTGCCTTGGTCGTAAGAAAAACACGACCAGGTAAAGTCGTCCAAGTGTTTGTCAGGGACACCTTGTTTCTTTTGATTATGGGTCGAGGATGTCCTAGTGTTAGGCACGCCCATGTCCCGCCTTCACTACATCTCCGATATGCCCCCTTGAACTTTGGCCGTCCTTGCGACGGAAAGCAGTTGGGGACGTCCAAAATCGGCTTTCTATTATACCAATTTGGACGACCCTGTGAGAAGGACGTCCATCTTCCGATTTATATCGAAATATGGGCGTCCTTCTCTTTCGAAAATGAGCCCAATAGGCACCTACCTTGAAGGTGCAGACAGTTATACCTGCACCTAGATTATTAAAGTATGTGCACAGATTTGCATGTTTTTATGGATATGGGTCATGCATTTAGTATACTACATTTCTGTGGTACATCCAATGTGGTGTACATATTATATACAAGTACTTTTTCTGTCTCTTTTGGGGTCACAATCTAAGGTGTTTGTACCTGGGGCAATCCTGGGTTAGATGATGTGCTCAGGGTCACAAGGAACTACAATGGGGATCAAACCCAGTTCTGCTGGTTCTCAATTCACTACATTAACCATTAGGCAATGCTAAATGTGTACTTGAGAACTTGAACCATGCTGTACCCAAGCGTCACCCCATACACACCTACAGGCAATACACATGCCATCATGATATGGTTCATATTTTTATGCTGGCCAGTATTTTATAGGCAGCCATGTATGCATGAAAATCACTTTATGAAAGTACCTCCTCAAAGTCCACCTTATTAAAGCAGTAGAGTAGGCCCAAATCCAAGGAATGTTTTCTTTTAAATCTAGTGCAAGAAAAAGAACCAGGTAGTAATACACAAAGAAACACCTATTATATATTGTATAGCAGCTTCAAATTGCTGGCACAGGGACTCTGCAGAGGCAAAATGATCAGGACAGGGAGAGGATTGAGCTGCTTTATTAGTTAGAAAAAAAGGATAATTATGATGGATCAGAAAACATGATATTATATTTCACATTGTATTTAAAGGAAGCTTAAACTATATTCTAAGTGGAAATATTTAGCCACAGAGGGAATATTATAAATCCATGAAGGGATATTTTTATAAAGTTATTTTCATGCATATGTGGCCTAAATTGTCTTATAAAATATCAACCAGCATAAAAGTACGTGTCATTTACATTTTGCCCTTAGTTGGCAGCCTTTGAGGGCAAGAAAGCATTTTTACTATAGCATTTCTGGAGGCTAGTACTACATGAACTTCCTTAATATTATTTTCAAAAGCATCACATTATTTGCAGCTCAATAAAAATCAACATAGGAATAGACTTAAGACACTCACCAACTTTTGTATATCACAGCAAAAACCTCTTGATGCAGATTTAAGGGCCTACTAATCCACTAAGTCACTTTTAAGTTTCCTAACTTTTTATTCTGAAAATCCCACAGAATAGCTAAATAACCATGTTCTAACTCTGTTGTTTTTCTTTTTTTTCTCCATTTACTTTCTGCTCTTCATAGTTGGCATTTCAAATTCATGGCTTCTTCCATGTATCAAGGAACAGATCTCTGCTGAGAAGGCCATTATTAATTTTTTTTTAAGATGCTAACTCATCCCCCAGTTTTCATATTGCAGTACTCAACTAATGCAAAAGTAGCAGAAACCGTTGAAGTAACAGAATCAGGAAACAAAAAATAGAATTTTCTAGATCAACTTGCAGTCTGTCAGAAGAATTCTTTAAAGCCAGATGATGATAAGAAAGAAATCTGGGAAATTATCAACCTGCAACTTCCATTTGCTAGAAAACTGAAGCAAATAATGAGTGGGCAATAGCAAAGGTTCATTTTAAAGTGGTACAGTTGAGAAGATGGGTCAGCCTATCAACAGTGTTACAAACCCAAGGCAAATGGTGCCTCTAAACCAGGCCCTCTGATGAGACCTTTACTGCACTTTGTGCTTATATTTATTAAATGTATTATACTGCCCTTTCTGGACAAACAGGTCAGGGTGGTTTGCAAACAGGCTAAAATTACAAAAATAAAAACAAGGAAAATAATTCTATTATGACAGGAAAGACACAAACAAACCAAAAGCACTCAGAGTATAAATTAAATAACATCAGTTGAACCCTAGTCAAAAGAAAAATCACTGAGGTGTTCTAAAAGCTAAAGAAAAGTAATGGGATTTGAGTAGGAATTTACATTTCTTAAATAAAGGCTGAGACCAGATAAAAGGGTGTAGATCATTCCAGAGTTTCCGACCAAGAAAATAAATAGTGGTATGCCATGTAGATTCAAGGTGAGCCCCAGATTCTATATAATCTTGCCAAGATTTCCATGTGGAAATCTAAGCATATTCCATAACAGTGTGCATAACTTTATTGGTTAACAAGCCAGTCAGCACTGTTAATTGGATGTTAAGCAATTAGGAGCATTAGTTGGCATTAATTAGAACTTACAAGTAGAACTCCCTAAGTGCATTCTATAACCTGTTGCGTGTAATTTGTAATGTGTGTAATGTGGGCGTTCCAACAATTTACATACAGTGTTATAGAATATACCTGATCTCTGCCTAATTTAGTCATCGGGATTTACATCAGGATCTACTTAGTGTAATTCCTCGTGACTACAGTTGCGTGGATGGCCATGAGCGTAGTCCAGTGGCGTAGCTACGTGGGGCCACGAGGGCCTGGGCCCCCATAGATTTGGCCCTGGACCTCCCTGCTGATGACCCTCTTGACCACCCCTCCCACTGCCAACCCGACGTCACCAATCTTTGCTGGTGGAGGACCCCAACTCCCGCCAGTTGAGGTCCTCTTCTTCCGGCGCAAGGCTTCGTTCTGTTTCGAAACAGAATGAAGCCTTGCGCCGGAAGAAGAGGACCTCAGCTGGCGGGGGTTGGGGTCCCCCACCAGCAAAGGTAGGCGATGGCAGCGGCGGGAGGGGGGTTGAGAGGGTCGGGGGGGGGGTCGGAATGCAGGGGGGGGGTTAAAACATGCCCCCTCCACTTGGGCTCAGGACCCCCCTCCTGCGAAAGTCTGGCTACGCCCCTGGCATAGTCTATAAACCGTGTAGATATTTTATAGAATATGCTTAGGCGAAAATGATTTCTGCCTGGATTTTCCAGTCGCCATATATAGAAGCTCCCCATAATGTGGATGTGCCTAAATGTACATGTGCTAGTGCCGACTTAAGCTAGCATCTATAACGGAATCTGGGCGCCCAGATGCCATTATACAATTAGCGCTCAGCATACAGCATTGAGACAGCTAAATTGTAGCACCCAGTTATAGAATTGCTTCCTGTGTTTGTAGGCACTGGGGGGAGTCCAGATGATGTTTTCTCCCCAGTCTAATCCAGGCACATTTCATCTGTGCTGGGAGCCTCTCTGCAAGTCTGAGTGCAGCAGAGCATGCATGCATCTGATGCATCTACATGCATGTGTGCGCACTCGTGTATGGACAGATGCATGCATGCTCTGCTGCACTCAAACTTGCAGAGAGGCGCCCAGCACAGTCAGAAACCAATGCTGGGCCCAACATAGCATCAAGAACTAGAGAGCTTGGGTGCAGGGCTGGAGAGTGTTGCCCCCCCCCCCCCCCCCCCCCACTAAAGTGTTCCACTGCCTTGTGTTATAAAAATGAGTCAGTTTTTCCATGGATTATCTCCTGTTTTTCAATGCCAGGGAAAAAACCTAAAGTAAAAATGTTAAAAAAATAAATAATAAAGAAACAGAAAAGGAAGTCCCTTAATTGGGTTCTATTAAGAAAGAAACAAAAACGGAAGTCCCTTAATTGGGTTCTAATATTTTTTTTCTCACACTGAGTGACCAGACACACTAAAATGAGGCCTAGCCCCAAGCAGGTGCAGCTCAGCATCCAGCTTGTGTGTGCAACACAGTCTTTGCCACCTCCCACCCCCACCTCCACCTGGACCTCCACCTGACAGCAGTGCTGCTGAGGCATTTGGATCTCAGCAGCCTAAGGTAAGGGCAAGCAGTGGCAGGCTGATGTGAAAATGTGGGGGTTTTGTGCTGCAAAAGGTGTTCTTGCATGCTTGCTGCCTCTGGAATGATTCCTAGTGAGGAGACACCTGTGCTGGACCAGAAGCCATATCTGGAGCCCTGCAGGTTTGGGAGGGAGGGCTGACTGGCCTGCTGTGGTAGAGAGCACTGCTGTGGTAGAGAGCACTGCTGGTAAGATCTGGGGAAAATGAAACTGGGGGTTCAGGCCATATCGGCAGAGGGAGGAAGACAGAGACTGATGTTAACCTGTGAGGAGAGAAGGGAGGGTAGTCTGTGCAGGGGGAGATTGGAATGCTAGAAAGTGGGGTTATGAATGGGGCAGGAAGAGAGATTGAGGGGATGCTGGGCAGAGCTGTGGAGAGGGAATCGCAGTGGCCTTTCTCCTAAACTATGTTGTTTACCTGTTTTTAGCACTTTATCATATAATCCAAGTGCTGCTGTGTATCAAAACCTGTATCTTGGTGTTCCCTCATATTTGATATTAATTCCACATTTGTCAGGTTTTCAATCAAGTGCTGGTGAAACCAGCACTATCTTCTAGCCTCTTGTGCATCACCACCTATTTAGGGGTGCATGGAGGCTGAGGCTGCCACAGTCGCATTAGTTTTACCTCAGTTCTTTATGTGGGAGTTGCAGCTACAGAAGAAAGTACAGAAAAAGTGTATTTCAAATTAAAATATTTCAGGTGCATTAATCTATGTGTGTGTTTTGTTTTTTTTTTGTTGTTGTTGGGGGGGGGGGGGACTTTTTAAAGTTTATTTTCTTTTGATTAGTTGGGCTCGTCGTGGATCTTTCATGATTTACTTCGTTGGAACTGAAAGTTGCCTGATTTAGGAAAGTCTTTCTTAGGCTGCAGAAATACTTTTCAGAACTCCATCTCTTTTCTTTGAATCTCTTTGGTGGCCTAGGTGTGGTAATGAATGCGCACCTTAGACCTAAGCAACTGCTTGCGTTTAATGAACAAGTAACAAGCCGATGAGACGGTTGATATTTCTGTGGGCAGACCAACTGTTTTCTACGTTTAAAACATATTGTTAAAAGAAGAGAAGTAAATTGAAAAGTATATTAGACCAAATAGTGATTTATAAAAATGAAGAAAGTTCTGAATACGTGTTTAAAAAAAGTGTCAAACATGGGTATGACAGTATATCTGCAGTTTCACACAGACTGGTATCAGCTGTAGGATTTGTACCCAGTTAATAACTAAAGAGAAATTCGGATTAATATTGTTGCTCAGTTCGGGGTTTCATTTGAAATTTTACACCCGTGGTACGGTGCCGATTGACCTTTGAAATGGGTGCCATATAACAATAAGGGAGTGATTTTTGAGTAGCGCAAATACGGTGTGCCCACATAAGCCCTATTTTCATAGGATGGCCGGGCAGGATGTGTTCTGTTCTTGTATTTTAAAGTCTTTTGAGTGTGGAGCCTTCGGTAAAATACGTATAAGAAAACACTATGCACAACTGTTTGCCAGCACATCCAACGAGAACAGTGATTAAAAAAAATCAAAGTATTTATTTATTTATTGCATTTGTATCCCACATTATCCCACCTATTTGCAGGCTCAGTGTGGCTTACAGAGTATGGTAATGACATAATCATTTCATTTCATGATACCGCTTAGTGTTTGAGGATTAGGTAAGGGAGGGTCAACAGAATCGCTTCATGATAACGGGAACAATTATTAAAGTTTGAAGGACGGCGAGGGAAGATAGAGGAAGGTGTTAGGTAGGATAGAGGAGAGCTGTATTAATTGTGTGGATTGTTGAGGTAGTTTGTAGGTTAAGTGTTTTCTTTATAGGCTTTTTTGGAAGAGACGTGTTTTCAGAGATTTGCGGAACTTTGTTATATCGTCAGTGGCTTTCAGCTGCAGTTAGTGTACCTGGCTGAAGCAGTCCAACTTATCTGTGAAAAGCACTGATGATGGGTGGGGGAGAGGAGTTTGTGAATTTCAGCAGGACCCCTTCCTGAGGCTGGCCGTAATGTTGAGTGGCTGGAAGGAGCAATCTCTAGTAATCAGGCACTTGGTTCAAACGGCAGTACTCCTTCGGCACTGCTACCGCTGCTAGAGGTAAAGCTGTCACGGGGAATTCACGCTTGCTTTTGGGGAGGGGGTATGTTTGACGTTGGGAGAGAGGGTCGTGGGAAATGATTAATGTCCAGCAGCATCTAGGAGGGAATGCCAGAGGGGATATACTCGATTGTTGGGTGTGCGGTTGGCAGTAACTTTTGAACCTGCCCTCTTAATTGAAACCCTGTGGGAGCTGTTAGTTGTTTATGCCTCAAAAAAGGTGCTAAAGCCAATGTGGATTAAAAAAAAAGAAATAAAACTAGGACCTATTTTTTTTTGTAGGCATCACAAACTATGCTTTTGTAAGTCTCGCACCATGCCCCATTAACTCTGTCTGGGGATTCTGCACGTGCAAATAGCCCTGCACATATATGAAATCTAGACATATAACTTGGGGACGGTGTAAAAGCCAGATCTGCGGGATCCTGCTATATCCGTTTTGTACCTTTTGCCTATAACTTGTTCCTTTGCACATCTAGAAGCTTCTAAAATGACCAGCAGCTCATTTTCTGTTTGAATAAAATTCTGCATGCAGAAAACTATGTATAAAAAATACATTTTTAGTTTGCAATGTGAAAAACTTTGCAAATGGCGCTCTGTGTGGTCGAGGAGTGCCAACAGGTGCGTGCTATTGCAAACAAATGCTATTTGAGGTTTAGCGTTCAAATTGCAACATTTTGTGCACATCCGTTCACCGCTTCCTGTGCTTGAAAAATGTTTCCAAATCAAACTGATAACAAGGTTCAAGCCCCAAAGGTGGCTGTACGTTATGAGTGAATAATAATCTCACCTGCAGACTAATGCACACTGATTTATAGGGGGGTAATTTATTTCAGTGTTTGACCCTTGAAAATCCAAGGAAGCGGAGATCCAAAGCTGCTTCTGCTTCAGAAAGTCAGTTACAGGGCAGTTTTCATAGAGACCTAAAGTGCTTGACATTTGCTGTTTGTGCATTCAGTGGCGGGAGAGAAATAGCAAGTGCACATTTGAAAAAAAACGAAGAAGCATGCATGCACTTTATTAATTAATTTATTTTTGTTACATTTGTACCCCGCGCTTTCCCACTCATGGCAGGCTCAATGCGGCTTACATGGGGTAATGGGGGTTAAGTGACTTGCCCAGATCAGTTACAGGTATACACATGTGCCCTGCACAAACTTTTTTTTTTTTTTTTACCCAAGATTTTAGGTCTCCCTGAAAACTGCCCTGTAACAGACTTTCTGAAGCAGAAGCAGCTTTGGATCTCCGCTTCCTTAGATTTTCAAGGGTCAAACACTGAAATAAATTAGTCCCCCCCCCCCCCCCCCCCCCCCCCTCTAAATCAGTGTGCATTAGTCTGCAGGTGAGATTATTATTCACTCATAACGTACAGCAACCTTTGGGGCTTGAACCTTGTATCAGTTTGATTTGGAAACATTTTTCAAGCACAGGAAGCGGTGAACGGATGTGCACAAAATGTTGCAAATAGCCCTTTGTACGCTAAACCATTTGTTTGCAATAGCACGCACCTGTTGGCACTCGAGCACACAGAGCGCCATTTGCAAAGTTTTCACATTGCAAAGGATAAAAATGTGTCATTTTTATACGTAGTTTTCTGCATGCAGAATTTTATTAAAACAGAAAATGAGCTGCTGCAGTGCAAAATCATTAAAACAAGCAAACAAAAAGCCATATGTGAAAACAGCTTGGTGGACAAAATTCTGCCACAATCTCCAAGGTAGAGATATCTGTGAGGCATTTTTATTTTCATTTGTGAAAGTTCCTGGTGCTAAGTTGTGCGTATAATTTTTCTACCATGCTTATTATGTAAGTCCCAGAAGAAGTTGTGAACGCTATTTTGCTAACAGTACATTTAATTTTTGGAGTGTTAGTACATTGACCTCAGAACCTTATTAGTAATTAGTATTGGGTTCTAATATTTTTTTTTCTCACACTGTTTCCTTAGTAAAATTTCAGCCAATGCAGTCACCATATTTAAGTGCTGGCACTGGTATGTAAATTAATGTGTATATTCAAGAGCAGGTCTGTATAAAAGATTATGCTGAGTATACATGTGACTGCACTATCCATTCAATTTAGGCTTGAATTAAACAGATAACTTACCTGTTTTGTGGTTGAATATTACAACTAAAGAGAGACTTTTCAGGCTGTTTCTCCACCCTGCTTCTAACCTAGCTCAAAATTGTATGGATAGCATCTGACTTAGGACTCCTTTCACAAAGCAGTGCTACCGATTAGGGTGTGCTGAATGCGAAGAAGCCCATGGGAATAGAATGGGCTTCTTTGCATTCAGCTCGCTGATTTTGCCATACTGGGACAGACCGAAGGTCCATGAAGCTCAGCATCCTGTTTCCAACAGTGGCCATCCAGGTCAGAAGTACCTGGCAAGATCCCAAAACAGTACAATACATTTTATGCAGCTTATTCTAGAAATAAGCAGTGGATTTTCCCGAAGGACTTTTTCTTTAGGAAGCCATTCAAACCCTTTTTATACCCCGCTAAGCTAACCACTTTTACTACATTCTCTGGCAACGAATTCCAGAGTTTAATTACACGTTGAGCGAAGAAATATTTTCTCCGATTCGTGTAGCTTCATCACATGCCCCCCTAGTCCTAATATTTTTGGAAAGAGTAAACAAGTGATTCATGTCTACCCGTTCCACTCCACTCATTATTTTATAACTTCTATCATATCTCCTCTCAGCCACCTTTTCTTCAAGCTGAAGAGCCCTAGCCACTTGAGCCTTTTCTCATAGGGAAGTCATCCCATCCCCTTTATCATTTTTGTTGCCTTTTTCTGTACCTTTTCTATTTCCACTATATCTTTTTTCAGATGCGGTGTGCAGAACTGAACACAATATATGAGGTGCGGTCGCACCATGGAGAGATACAAAGGCGTTATAACATCCCTTTTACTATGCTACATTAAGCGCTAAGACATGTCTAACGCATCTTACAATGGCGTACTGTGGCATGTGCTCAAGTGTCATGTGGTAATTGCCAAATCTACATAAGCTAACCATGTGTCGGGGCAGTGAGTGGGTATTCCTGTGCTAATCAGTTAACGCAGCTACATTAACACATGCTAACTGGTTAACGTATGGATACCACGTGAGTCTTTTCTGCCTACGAAATGGCAATATTAGCACATGGTCATTATTGGAAATAAAACACCAAAAGGCCATTTTTACGTCTGCAGTAAAAATTGTCTTAGTGCTCGGGGAAAAACCCAAAGGGCGCACTAAGACCACGTCTTACTTCAGCTTAATGAAAGTGCCCCCAAAAGCACATATTCGCTGACTGGTGGTGGCCACATAATTTGTATACCACTTGCAATCTGTGAAACATGAGGTCCTCATGATCAAAAGCCCCGCGCTGTTCCAAACAGCGCCCTAAAAATAGTGCCGGGACAGCGCAGGGCTTTTCTGCATCGATGATCAAAGATAATGCATGCAAATCTAAGCAGCGCTATTATCTTTGATTATCAGGTTGAAGTGCGGGAGAATTGCGCCTGAGCATGCGCTCAGCACAATCCTCCCACACTTGTTTGACAGGTCTGGGCTGTCAAAAGCCCAAACCTGTCAAACAGTCTGCCGAGGCCCGAACAACGAGGGCTGGAGGTCTGGTGGGTCTCCAGCCCCCCCAACCCCCCCCCAAAATGTCGTGGCCGCCGGTCAAACCAAACCCTCTCCCACCCTGCCACTCAGTGATGGGGGGGGGGGGGGTGCTGGAGGTCCGGTGGACCTCCAGCCCACCCCAACTCCTGCCGCCCAGCGTTCTTTCAATCCCTGGTGGTCCGTGGTGGGTGACAGCCCCCCTCCCGGTCCCCCTACCTTTCGTTGGAGGAGGGACGCAGCATGCCTGCCTCCCTCCTCTTCCAGTCGACGCCACTTCAAAATGGGTGTATACATTGATATCAACTGTTGCGTATACAATGATGATCAATCACAGGCTTTATTTAATATGTATTTATTCCATTATTTAGTCTGTCCTCCCGACAACGCCTAGAATGGGTTACAGAATTACATTCCTAATATAATAATTATCAATAGAAATCAAACAAAAATAAAACATGGAAAAGAAATTAAGATGATACCTTTTTTATTGGACATAACTTAATACATTTCTTGATTAGCTTTCGAAGGTTGCCCTTCTTCGCCAGATCAGAAATAAGCAAATGTGGTAGATGACAGTATATTTATAAGTGAAACATCCAAGCATTTAATTGACAGTCTAACAAGGTGGGGGTGGGTAAGAGGTATGCATGGGTACATCAACTAACACATTTGCTTATTTCCGATCTGACGAAGGGCAACCTTCAAATCTAATCAAGAAATGTATTAAGTTATGTACAATAAAAAAAGGTGGTATCTTATTTTCTTTTCCCTGTTTTATTTTGTTTGATTTCTAATGATATTTACACAAAGACTTTGCTGAGTGATGCCACCATTTCCCTGGATGTGTGGGATTATGGAATCAGTGTGTATTGATTGGCATCTTTATAATTATTTTAGAAAAGATTCCACAGTCATAAGAACCTTTTGTATAATTTTTGTGGAAATGTGAATGTCTTGACCTGGGTTTCCAAATCCTTATCCTATGCAAAATGGGGCTTCCTGCTTTGTAGATAAAACCTTTGAAAATTTACCTCAGTGCTGGAGTAACTTTGTTCCATGAAGGAAATGTCTTGTTCCTCAAATAATTTCTTTCAGAAAAATAATTCCTATATCGTTTGGCTTTTTGTAAAATATTTCATTGTTGGATTTAGTGACAAATCTTCAACTGGAATCAAACCAGTAGTCTCGTTCTGGAAAGAAAAAAGAAGATTTTTGGGCTCTAGGACACAAAAAGGTACTGACATTCATATAAATTTAAAAAGCTGTTTATTTGTATATGTGTAGAAAGTGTTTATATTAATTTTAAAATGCTGTGTTGATGTGTTGGGGGCTTTGGAGTGTTTTAGGCTCATGCTTATGGCTCGAGCTGCAGGGGTGAGATGTCATTAGGTTCTAAAGGTTGCAGTTGGGAGGTAGGTTAAATGCTGTGAAGACCTGTAGTCCTGGTCTCTGATCACCTGAGTGGGAAATTCTGTTTTTTTTAAAACGGATAAAAGGGTTTTTGGGGATGAGCTGTATGTTCTGAAGTGTGACTGTGTAATATCTCTTAACTTGCAGAGATCCTGTCGCGTTTTTAAAAGGCTTTAAGAAGAATGATTGAGACTTGCTGAATGCTCTGTTTTAATCTAAAAATACTTCGATATTTTGGCTAAAACAAGGGGTAATTTGGAAAACTGGTATAATCTATTCTATCAGAAAATTGTCCTATTGAGTATTTTGAACTCATTTGAACTCCGGTGTAGGGCCAAAAATCATTTCTTTAGTAATGGGAATAAATTGATCATCTGAGTTATTACAAACGTTAATTTCTAATGTGTTCTTAGGAGTTTGAGACAAATAGTTGGCAGGAAGTTAAACTCCAGTTTTATGGGTAGCTCCCAGCCAACACATAGGAAATGAAAATGTAAACTTAGGGGAAGGGAGTAAGACAAACAATAGCTCTTTAAAAAGGGCTTGGCAACATTTTACAATGGTATTTATTTATTTATTGGAATGTATTAACCACCTTTATGAAGAGTCACTCAAGGCGATGTACAGCAGGTACAAGGTAACATAAAACTTACAATTTTGTTAACAGCATAACAATAGTAAAATGACCAAGTATAAATATAAGTACAGTGAATGAGGTAAACGTGAAAACAGCAAACTGAAACCTAATAATAGGACTACCCAGTGGCGTAGCTACGTGGGGCCTGGGGGGGCCTGCGCCCCCGTAGATTTGGCCCTGGTCCCCCTGCCGACGATCCCCTTGAACCCCCCTCCCGCCACCAACTCTCCCCCGCCGTCCGCCCCGCATCAGATACCTTTTTTGCTGGCGGGGGTCCCCGAACCCCGCCAGCTGAAGAAGACTCTCTTCGGCTGGCGGGGTTCGGGGACCCCCGCCAGCAAAAAAGGAATCTGATGCGGCGGGGGAGAGTTGGTGGCGGGAGGGGGGTTCAAGGGGATCGTCAGCAGGCCGGCAGGGGGGTCCAATGTGGTGGTGGCGGCGGCTAAACAGTGCCCCCCCCACCTCAGGCTCTGCCCCCCCCTCCCGGCGAGGTCTGGCTACGCCCCTGGGACTACTATGAAACAGGATCAAAAATATACACATTTAACAGCACTGAAATTGAAAAATTGGAGGTATAATGCAATGAGCATAATGCTAATGAAACATCTAATAATCACACATTAGAACGTTCAAATAACATAGCTACAATAAACTAATGCTTTTTGAAAGCTACTTTTAATATAGGAAGGTTTTTTTTTTTTACTTTTCCAAATCCTAGCTCAAAGGAAATTGCATTCAGGTACATGAGTTAATTTCCATGACCAAATTGGTTCGCAATCCAAGACAGGGGTGGGCAACCTCTGTCCTCCAGGGCCGCAACCCAGTTGGGTTTTCTAGATTTCCCCAATGAATATGCATGAGATCAATTTGCATGCACTGCCTCTATTGTGTGCAGATAGATCTCATGCATATTCTTTGGGGAAATCATAAAACCCGACTAGGTCCTGACCCTCGAGGATTGAGTTTGCCCACCCCTCATCTAAGCTGTTTTTGAGCAGTGGAAAACGATGTGACTTGCCTGGTAACAGCAAGGGTAGGTTTTGCTCCACCGAGTGTATTGCAAAACACAGTGGAAGCCTTTACTTCTTGAATTATTTGTTTCTAGGTTTTCAGTTTTCTTAAACTATGCACGGTATCTTACCCCTGAAAACACAGTGGAAGTGTCTGCATGACCCCTCTCAACCACCTCTCTTGAAGTTACAGAAGGAATTTGAAGTTATGCACAATATAGTCTCTTCCTTTGAGCAGCTGTGGAGAATGTAGATTATGTTCTCTAAACAGAGCCCATGAGTCTTGTCAGCTCTGCCTTTTTAGAGAGTTCTAAAAGCCAGAATAATCAAAATACAGGAGTAAAGCTGCTGATTATCTGAAGCACCTGCGTATTTCACCCTGTACACGGACCCTTCCTGTAAGATACTGTAACCCCAAGGGGCTACGTGGGTACTGTGGGGGGGGGCGTGATCTGGTATAGTGGCGCGTCTCCTGTCGGGTTGGGAGGCTAGCCGTGCTCCCTGCGGCGTGGTTGAACTGTTGCGGCACTAGTGTGCCATTTTGGAGGGTGAGGTCGGCGAATCTGCAGGGTTTTGGCCACGTTGGAAGCAGCGGCACATTTTGGTTTTTTTTGGAGAGTGAGGGGAAACTGAGGCGGCGATGTTATGAGATGGCCGGCTTCACCCCATGATGGAAAAAAGATGGTCGGCTTAGACGAGCATTTCGCCGGCTGGACTTGGTCCATTTATTTTTAGGACCAAGTCACAAAAATGTGCCCCAAATGACCAGATGACCACCGGAGGGAATTGGGGATCACCTCCCCTTACTCCCCCAGTGGTCACCAACCCCCTCCCACCGAAAATAAAATAAAACATTTTTTGCCAGCCTGAAATGTCATACCTAGCTCCCTGACAGCAGTATGCAGGTCCCTGGAGCAGTATTTAGTGGGTGCAGTGCACTTCATGCAGGTGGACCCAGGCCCGTCCCCCCCTACCTGTTCCACTTATGGTGGTTAATGTTGAGCCCTCCAAAAACAAAACAAAACCCACTGTACCCACATGTAGGTGTCCCCCTTCACCCCTTAGGGCTATGGTAATGGTGTAGAGTTGTGGGGAGTGGGTTTGGGAGGGGATTTGGGGGGCTCATGACCCAAGGTAAGGGAGCTATGCACCTGGCAGCTATTTTATTATTATTATTTCTAGAAGTGCCCCCTACGGTGCCCGGTTGGTGTTTTGGCATGTCAAGGGGGCCAGTGCACTACAAATGCTGGCTCCTCCCACGACCAAATGCCTTGCATTTGGCCGGGTTTGAGATGGCCAGGCCCGGTTTCCATTATGGCTGAAAACCGAAGCCGGACATCTGCTCTAAACCCGGCGATCAATTTAGCCGGCCCCAACTGTATTTCGAAAATACGGTTGGCTCCGCCCCTTTGTGGAGCCGGCCCTGAAGATGGCTGGCCATCTATTGGCTGGCGCCATTCGATTATGCCCCTCCATATTAACTACATTATCTCCAGCACGCTTCTAACATAAGAAATATAATAAAAAAAAGAATCAAACATACACAGTATTTTGAGACAGTGATGGGCTGTTATTTTTTTGAGAATGAATTAAATGCTTTGGACATACAGAGTAGTCTCCGTAATTATATGTTAAAAGGAAAATTATACTGAGACTTATCAAAATTCTTTTGGGAAAGAAATTATTATTCTGGGAGGGCTAGCATAGGGCTACCGAATTATCTTTTGTTTCATTGGGGAAGCTAGATAGTGAACTGTTTAAAATGAGCACTAAATTCTTGAGACATATAAAGTAGTTTAGGGATTTGTTTTTAATTTTTAAAGCCTAGAGTAGTAGGTATTCTGCATCTGGCTTCTGGTTCCTGTTGTCAGCAAAAATAAGGTACCCAACGTTAAAAGAAAGGCGAAGAACAGAAGATATACAAGAAAGTGGTAAGAAAAGCTAAGTGATCTGAGGTTACTATACAAAACAATACAAAGGACTGATTTATAAGAGAGTAGCTAAAGGAAAAGAAAGAGAGTCATAATAAATACTTACCTGCTTGGTCAAGGAGGAACCTGAAAAGAAATAAAAACAAAGAATCAATTTTTATAAAGTAAAAGGATGCTCAAATGAATTTTTGAGGTTAAATGTTTATTTAGATATTGACTTTTGCTAATTTAAAAATATACTTATCTGATAATACATTGAAGAAGTTTGGCAAAATGGGGAGTTGATGTGCTAGAAAGAAAGATAGTAAAAAAATTTTAGTTAATGTGTTGAAACATAACATGTATACAAAACATGAATAAAAAGGAATAAATTATTGAACTTCCTATGTAAATGTCATTTGTTATCCTGAGTTAAAAACAAACATAAACTTAGATTCATTCCTCTCCTTGTTTTAGAAACTAGGAGATGTGGTTAGTGTAATGATTGTATCCCATCCCTGTCCCTTTTCACGATAGTTTGCCTGAGGTATTTTCAGGGTATTGTAAGGTGAACTTTCGTGCCAAACTCTTTAAGATTAGCAGAGGAGGTTAATCCTTTGGAATTGTCACTGAAACCTTTACTTACATGCCAAAAAGAAAAGATCTTTTTTTCCCCAAGTAATCAAAACATGCAGTGTCTGTTTCCTTTAACCAACTCAGTGTCATTGTCAAATGGAAATGGCATAGATTTTCGCTAACAACTAAATGGATGCTTTTTTTTTTAATGTGGATGATCTTTGTGTGATCATGTAGTCATTGTTAAGGAACATAATGATATTTGCAAATTTCTGTACCTACTTCTAATTCTTGAAGGTGTTTTTCTCATATTAGCCATGATGAAGACAATGTTCAGAACCACCTAGCTAATTTATTAAGGCATAAGGGCCCTGTTTACTAAGCCGCGTTATTGGCGTGTTAGTGTATTTAACGTGCGTTAACCATGTATGCGCTACAATATCCCTGTTGGCGCCTACACGGTTAGCGCGTGTGCGCTAATTATAGGTGCATTAAAAACGCTAACATGCCTTAGTAAACAGGGCCCTAACGGGCATTTTCGAAAGAGAAGGGCACCCATCTTTTGACACAAATCGGGAGATGGGCGTCCTTCTTTCAGGGTTGCCCAAATAGACATAATCGAAAACTGATTTTGGGCGCCCTCAACTGCTTTCCGTCGCGGGGATGACCAAAGTTCCTGAGTGCGTTTTGGCAGCATACCAAAGGCGGGACTGGGGTGTGCTTAACACATGGGCATCCTCGGCTGATAATGGGAAAAGAAGAGCGTCCCTGACGAGCATTTGGCCAACTTTACTTGGTCCATTTTCTTTCACGACCAAGCCTTGAAAAGGTGCCCAAACTGACTGTAGGGAATTGGGGATGACCTCCCCTTACTCCCTCAGTGGTCACCAACCCCCTCCCACCCCCCCAAAATTAAAAAAAACATTTTTTTTCCAGTCTCTATGCCAGCCTCAAATGTCATACCCAGCTCCATGACAGCAGTATGCAGGTCCCTGGAGCAGTTTTTAGTGGATGCAGTGCACTTCAGGCAGGCGGACCCAGGCTCCCCCCCCCCCCCCCACCTGTTACACTTGTGGTGGTAAATGTGAGCCCTCCAAAACCCACCAGAAACCCACTGTACCCACATGTAGGTGCCTACTACTACTACTTATCATTTCTAAAGCACTACTAGATGTACGCATCGCTGTACACTTGAACATAAAGAGACAGTTCCTGCTTGACAGAGCTTACAATCAAATTAGGACAGACAAACAGGACAAACAAGAGATAAGGGAATATTAAAGTGAGTAAGATAAAAATAAGGGTTCTGAACAAGTGAGTAAGGGTTAGGAGTTAAAAGCAGCATCAAAAAGGTGGGCTTTTAGCTTAGATTTGAAGACGGCCAGAGATGGAGCTTGATGTACCAGCTCAGGAAGTCTATTCCAGGCATATGGTGCAGCAAGATAAAAGGAACGGAGTCTGGAGTTAGCAGTGGAGGAGACGGGTGCAGATAAGAGAGATTTACCCAGTGAACGGAGGTGCCTCGCTTCATCCCTAAGGGCTATGGTAGTGGTGTACAGGTGTGGGGAGTGGGGTTTGGGGGGCTCAGCACCCAAGGTAAGGGAGCTATGCACCTGGGAGCAATTTGTGAAGTCCACTGCAGTGCCCCCTAGAGTGCCCGGTTGGTGTCCTGGCATGTCAGGCGGACAAGTGCTCTAGGAATGCTGTCTCCTCCCACTACCAAATAGCTTGGATTTGGTCATTTTTGAGATGGGCGTCCTCGGTTTCCATTATCGGTGAAAACTGAGGTTGCTCATCTCTAAGGTCGGCCTAAATGTTGAAATTTGGGCGTCCCAGACCGTATTATCGATCCGAAAGATGGACGCCCATCTTGTTTTGATAATAAGGGATGCTCCGCTCCTTCGATGCGCCGTCCTTAGAGATGGTTGTCCCCGTTCAATTATCCCCCTCCATGTCAGCTATATTAGGTTTGTGAAGTTGTCCCCCACTGAGGGGCCATTTTACTAAGCCGTGTAGACACCTATGCGCACCCAACGTGCGTCAGTTTTGAGTTACCGCCCGACTACCACATGGCCTGTGTGGTAATTTCATTTTTGACGCGCATCTGCTAGGCACGCTGGAAAATACTTTTATTTTCTGGCACGCGGACGATCATCGAGAGGTAATCGTCATTCTACACGTGTAGACCATTACCGCCCAGTTAGTGTGTGAGACCTTACCGCTAGGTCAGTGGCTGGCAGTAAGGTCTCAAACCCAACATGGACGCATGGCAATTTTCATTTTGCTGCACGTCCATTTTCGGCAAGTATTTAAAAAAGGCATTTTTTACAGGTGCACTGAAAAATGATTCTACGCGCACCCAAAACATGCATCTACACTACCACAGGCCAATTTTCAGCGTGCCTTTGTAAAAGGGCCCCTGAGTGGCTACGTTTGCCACCTGTTTTCATAACACAGCTTTAGCTACTTGCTCCAAAAACATTTATATTTCAAGCGACAGGCTTGAGTTAGGAGATGCAAGAAGCATGGGTACCAAAATGCCTATGTAAATGTTAGCAAATTTTTGATATGTGGGTATTTCTCCTTAAAAAATTTGCTAACGTTTATATGGGTGCTTTTGTGCCCAGGTTTTGTGCCTGCTTTATTTGCCTGGTAATGTTGAAAAACTATACCGTCTTTTCTCTTTCAAACTATATTGTCTGAAAGTTATATTGGTAGAAAGTAGCTGTGAATCTTTCTGATAGGCAACTTAAGGAAAATTGTCCTCCGTGAAGGTAAACTAGTTAGGCACCCGTTGTAGTGGGTACTTTTTTGTCCATGAAGCAGCAGGTAGTAGAAGCAACAAAACCAAGAACTCAATTTGCAGAATACAAAGGATGCACAAAAAGGGGGAAACGGGTGGGGGGTGGTACTTGTGGTTTTTGCAACTACATTCAAAGCAGTTTACATGGTACATACAGGTACTTATTTGTATCTGGGGCATAGGAGGGTTAAGTGACTTGCCCAGAGTCACAAGGAGCAGCAGTGGGAATTGAACCCAGTTCCCCAGGATCAAAGTCTGCGGCACTAACCACTAGGCTACTCTTCCACTCCAGATCTTTATTCAGTGGGTCATTTTCATTGAATAATGATCTGCTGCCAACCATCACTCACTTCGCTGTTTTTTTGTGCTGCAGGTAGTAGGCAATTTTCAAAGCAAACTGTGTGAACAGTTTTATTTTTGAAAATTTGCTATTTGGGTACCACTAAAAAGAGTACCAACGGCTACTGTGCTTCCTTGACCTACAGATGGAAGAAACAGGGAAAGACATACACACAGATTTGGAAAATTCCATTTTGCATGCATTCCTAACTTATCTACTCTTTAGACTATACCACCTTTTCCTTAGGACTCTGTTTAATAAGTCGTGCTACAAGCATGTTAGTGTTTTTAGCGCATGCTAACCATGTAGATGCCCATAATATTCCTATGGGCGTCACACGGTTAGCGTGTGCTAATTTTTAGCACACGCTAAAAACGCTAACACACCTTAGTAAACAGGGCCCTTAATATGGTTTAAAATGTGTGAATTAAACCCTGTGCCAGAGGTCAGTTTACCCTCATAAATTGTTGCTCTTAACAGTTCAAAATATGAACTTGTTCTTTTCATTGTTGCTTTCTCTTTTGGATTTGGTTCTGTGTATCCTTTACTAATTTGTCATAATCTAGTTCTGGTATTTTTCTATTTATCAGGGCTGGTTCCTTAAACTGCACACTAAAATATATATATAATTTAGCATGCACATAATACATTTTTTAGGATGCATATTTAACATTCAGTTCACTAAGTTTAATGACATGTAGCATGCACAACAAGAGTGGAGGAGTAGCCTAATGGTTAGTGCAGTGGGCTGAGGAACTGGGTTCGATTTGCACTACAGCTCCTTGTGACTCTGAGTAACTCACTTAGGGGTCCTTTTACTAAGGTGTGCAAAAAAGTGACCTGTGCTGGTCTAGACATGTGTATTGGGCGCGTGCAGGAACATTTTTCAGCACATCTGCAAAAAAGGCCTTTTTTGGGGGCCGAAAATGGATGTGTGGCAAAATGAAAATTGGCACGTGTCCATTTTGGGCCTGAGACCTTACTGCCAGCCATTCACTTAGCAGTAAGATCTCGCGTGTTAAATGGGCGGTAATTGTCAGTGCGCATACAATGCCAATTACCATCCAGTTAGCACCGTGCGCCGGCAATTTTCCAGCGCGTGTAGTGGGCACGCTTAAAAAATAAATTACTGCCCGGACCACGTGGTAGCCGGACGATAGTTCTGAATTGGCGCACGTTGGGCGTTCGTAGGCATCTGTGTAGCTTAGTGAAAGGGCCCTTTAACTCTCCACTGCTGAAGGTACAAAGAGATTGTGAGACCACAAAGGACAGAGAAAGTCCCTGTTCAATCATAAAAAGGCAGTACATCAAATATACAACCCATACCCTAGAAAAGCTCCACAAAATGTTTCCTGATAAGAAATGTTAATTGAATATTAATAGCTTCTGAACATTATTCGGTACATATGCAGTTATGTTTTTCTCTTACTTTCCTCTCCTCCATCCACAAATATGTAAAAACAAAGCTAGTTTTAGCATAGTTTCAGAAGGGGAAAGGAACCAGACCTAGTTTAGATTCAGGTGCAACACAGGAATAACAATACATGAAAGTGGCGAAGATGTATTTATTTTATTTATTTTGGTTCTTATATCCCATATAATCCAAATACCAATTATTCAGGTCAATGTGGCTTACAACACTTAAGTAAAAGCAGGTACAAATATTGATGTAGAGATTGATCCATTACTGCAACTTAGCAAGAGTTCATAGGCTTTTACAGAAATACTGGAATTCAATGGATAACATACTTATTATGTGGAATTATTTTTCAGAAATTTTCGTAATATTAAATAGTTAGAAATTCATTTAATTTCAACTGGTAAATCATTCCACTATTTAGTGCATATGAGAGAAATCTTTGCACAATATAGACTTGAAATAGATGTTTTTATAGTTAGGATAATGACGTATAAGACGTATAAGAGTAAAACCAAAACAGACCATAAAAAAAAAAAAAAAAACCTCCCCAAAAAACCCCAAGACAAAATAGACTGTACACAAAACAGGGCAGGGAAACCTTAATCAAGCTGGATTATCTTGTCAAGCAGATTTATGATTCTCACTAGATACCAAGTGTGGATAGTGAAGTCAAGCTGTAGGCAGGTGCCAGGACTTTCAAGTGACAAGCCATGGACTTTCTCAGTAAATCTATTTCATCAGACCCTTTTGTCAGGAGTCTATTTTGTGTCAGGAGTCTATTTTGTCAGGGACTTTTATGTCGGAAACGTTTTTTGTTTGGAACTTTTTTGTCTGATCTCTTTTGTCTGGTTTTTTTTTGACCGGTTTCTTTTGACAGGGTGCCAAATAATAGGCATCTACCAAGCATTCTCGATGGTGGGAAATTAGAATTTGCAGAATTGTGGTGGTTAAAATCCAGGTAAAGAATTGTGGGGTCAGCTGATGAGATGTATCTTAACCATATGTACCCAGCTTTACACCTCTGTGGCTTTTGTTATTAACATTGGTGGCTTGGAAGATAGATGTACGAGTCCAAGAGGCCTTTGTGACATGGCTGAAAATGATGAAACAGTATTTTCTCTGTATATCTATGTGCATATGTAGCAAGACTAGGATCCACATTTACTTCAATAACAGATTACTTGGAAGTAAGAAGAGAAGTCGTCAAACTGTTTACTAGAGAACAGTCTATAGGTCTTCTGATATAAACCATGCCTGAATGGGTTTCATTATAACAACCATTCAAAGAATGGCAGCGAGCCAATAAAGCACTAAGTGGAGTTCTCCATCTTTCATTTATTGTCCTCAGACTTTATAGTATTGGGTCAGACATAGATATGCTATATTTAGGTTTGTTATGTTACAAAGATTATCCATAGAGATTTTTCTGAATCCTGTATTTGTACAACCTTATTTTGGGGTCAAGGTGTGGGAACAATGCCTCTAAAGCATTGTGGTAGTTTCTCTCTTTAGCAAATGGTTGGGCATCAGGGAATCCGATTAAAAAAAAAAAAAAGAAGGTTTATTGCAGAAATTATCTATTTTAGTGGTACACATGGCATGAAGTGCAAGATCTTGTGGCTGTTACTATGAGACAGACCACAGCAGCAGGAGATGTGTGATTGAATGCTTCTCCTGCTGCCTGCCCTGGATGTTGGAGGAGGAGAATTGGAGGGCAGAACTAAACTGGACAGGACTGCATTGTAATCTATTGGATCAGGCAGGAATTTGGGTTATGGTCTGTGTTAGATTTTTAAAACTGACATGGTAAAGAGTTGGCAAGCCACCTTTGGGGGTGGGGGACTCTTGCCACCCCACTGTGATGCCTGTATCTCTGGATCTACTTTTAGTTCAGGTAGATATCGCAAGTAAAATATCATACCTAGACTTGAAAGTGTGTCAGTATTCAGTCGGACAGCTGTTATTTATAGATACCTATATGTTGTCCAGCTATCTTTAAGCATATTTGCAAACTGTTCATCAAACTTGGACTACATAATATGCAAGCCTAAACTGAAACTGATAAATTGTCCCTTTAAGTTAGGATGGCTATTTATATGATCTTACTTGGTTATCTAGCTAGCTCAGAATATCAGGTAATTTTTGGCTCTGCCCCCAAAATGTTGGTCAGACATTATCCTAAATTTGTAACTTTTGGACAGATATTGAGGAGTTCATCCGGAAGTTATGCTGTGGACAATCTCAAGTTTTCAGCACAAATAATTTTTTTCCAGTTGACTCCAAAATGAACCGCATAAATGATTTTGGATAGTGACCTCAAAGTCCTTACTGTGCCACTTGCCAATCCCAAGCAAAGCATGCCCTCAGGAATGTCTCCCTTTAAAGTAGGCGTGTTGCCCACTCCATGGATATTTATAGCTGTATTGAAGTTGGGCAATTTTCAGTTAGTATACATGTGATAAATTGTTCTGTACACTTATAAATGAATTTGAAAATTGTTCTGAAAATTGGGAACTTCGCATCATCTTTCCTTCTGATCTATGAAGGCAGAGCTGAATAGTGCTTTAAACTGTAAAGCTCCTCTCCTCCTCTTCACTTTTCCAACCCATTCCTGCTGACTAGCAATAGTCAGGATTGGGGCTGGGAAATGTCAGGGCTACAGCTTTAATATCAAAATACTGACGAGGATTGTGTCAGAATTTAAGAAAGGGTGGGACAGGCATGCTTGAAGTGGCATCAGCAGTCAGCAACATAACACCTAGCTGGAAGCGAGGTTGGCCTACTTGGTGGATGCTATTTATGACACATTACGGGTTATGGCCTACAGTATGCCTTTGTCTGGTATGGCACGTTGGCAGCTCTGGTTGTGGCATTGGACAGGGGATGCAGCATCAAAGTCGTGTAGTTGAACTGTCCTTTCAGGGCAAATGGCTATTTGGAGAAGATTTCAGTAACCTACTGAAAGAACCGGGGGAAAGTAAGCCACAGCGATTGCTGGCGGATAAGCTGACTGGGCAAACGCCTTTGATGGTACTATGTAAGCCACATTGAGCCTGCAAATAGGTGAGAAAATGTGGGTTACAACTGCAACAAATAAATAAGCCGAAAGCCTCTAGTTGTCCACCTTCAGGGGGCTCGTGATCTCCATTTTGAGACATCAGACGAGGTTGGTCCACTTTTCTCTTCCTCTGGT
The DNA here is from genome assembly GCF_901765095.1 of Microcaecilia unicolor. Classification (NCBI taxonomy): domain Eukaryota; kingdom Metazoa; phylum Chordata; class Amphibia; order Gymnophiona; family Siphonopidae; genus Microcaecilia; species Microcaecilia unicolor. Next base: position 89,590 of record NW_021963175.1, on the reverse strand, counting down.
GGGAGGATGTCTTCAGGAGTTTTGGGAGGAGTGGGCCAAAATCACATCAGACCAGTAGGTTCTGGATATTCGTACAGAAGGTTACAAGTTGGAGTTCTCCCGCTCGGTTGCTCCTTTCTTCGTGCAGTCTCCTTCTTTAAAGGGAACCAAGGAGGTCAAGGTTCTGGCCACCATAGATTCCTTGTTGGCACTCCAGGCCATTGTTCCAATTCCCCAGGTTGAACAGAGACAGGGCAAGTATTCCATCTGCTTCATTGTCCCAAAGAAGGAAGACACCTTTCGCCTGGTCTTAGATCTCAAAGGTCCAAACCATTGCCTCCAAGTGTCCCGCTTTGGCATGGAGACACTAGGGGCCCGATGCTCAGAAGCAAACGTGAGCACTAGAGGCCATTAGCGCTGGACAAGTGCCCGCATTAACTAGCGCAGAATGCTCAGAAGGCTGTAGCATGGGAAACGAGTGCTCCAAGGATTAGTGCAAATAGCATGCTAATATAGTCAAATGGATGCTAATGAGGTAATTTCCTGTTCCCTCCTAATGCTCAGAGAACAGCACACAAGGATTTCTCATGATTCTTCCTTTAAAATCTGCCAGTTTCGATTGGTGTTGGAAGCAGAAGGAAGCCCGTGCAAGCTCCTAAGCGCTGGTTGTGAGAAGCGAATATGCACGAGTCAGGACAGACCCAAAAGTGAAAGCACACATTGGCGCCTTTTTCTTGCATTTAAATATAAGCATTCCAAACTAAAAAAAGAATTGAAATGCTTACATTTAAAGGTACAGAAAACAGATGCCAATGTGTTCTTCATGTCCATGTTTGCCAGGAACATGTGCAGAGTAGCTGAGTTTACCGCGGAACTCTTCTGTGCATGTGCCAAGTATGTCCCCACCTTCTTGCTTATGCTTTAACAATGCTACTCCCTCCTCCAAACAAGTACGGGGAAGAGGGGACCACTAGACCAGCCGGGTGGGGGGGGGGGGGTTAGGGTTGGCTACTGGGCCATCAGGGATTTTTTTTTTTGGGGGGGGGAGGAGGTTATGGGGGATGGAGAGCCGTCGGACCTCCAGCCCCCTGTGTCGCTGTCTTGGGGGGGCTGGAGGGGGCACTAGACCATCAGGGCTTTGCTTTTGGAGGGGCCAGGGGTCTACTGCACTGAGGGTGGCAGTCCAGGCTGACAGTGACAGCTGGGGCTGCCTGACTTTGGACAGGGGGTGGAGGGCAGGAACGAGGATTACAGAGAGGTACATAATTGTTAGCTCCCACATCATAAAGTTCTCGCTTTGTGCCTCAGGGCAACTAGTTAACACACATAGCCCAAAATGAGGCAGAAATAAAGCTTACCTTCCATATGATTTTATTTTATTTTGCTTTATACTGACATACATGTAATTGCTATACTATACTCTGTACAAGTTATTAAAAACTGTTTGTAGATGAGGTATGGCAATTTAAAACAATTTACTTTCTATATTGGCATAGTTTTAAACTCATGTGAGTTTATTTAGGGCTCCTTTTACAAAGCGGCGCTACCAATTAGAAAGAAGCCAATGGGAATTGAATGGGCTTCTTCACATTCAGCGCATGCTAATCAGTAGTGCGGCTTTATAAAAGGCGCCCTCGGTGAGTATTATCCCAGGGCTTCTGAGGAATTTTATTCTTATATGGAAGCAAAAGAGACAACATCTGATCATCGTTCTTTCCTGTAATCCTAATACATCCTCAATTTGATTTGCCTCTTTGCTGGTTTTTCCCACATGCCAAGTTTCATCCCGGTGCTCTAACCACTAGGCCACTCCTCCTTGCTAGATCTGACTAGTAAAGCCTTTGCGGAGAGTTTGATCACACAAAAGGAATATGGTTTCCTTACTGGGAACTACCTTGGCTTATTAATAACAGTGGCCATGACACAGGATGTTTTGTTTCTCTAACATTACCCCTGACGCAGCTCCAGCGAAATGGGGAATCCCTGTTGGGTATAGTGGATTCATGAATATGTCGGTGGGCTTCTGATAGAATTATAAGAAGATGAAAGATGAGTATTAATCTAAAGATATATCAAGCCTTTAACAAATGACTATTGGATAATGTTTTTCCTTTGATTGGTCTCCTGTGTTTGTGACTTTGTGATATGTTTGAACTGGTTATCCTGCATGCTATACAGTGGAGTTTTTTTTTCCTATGATGGTTGACTGGGCTCATGCCTTATAACTTCTGTTGGCTGGGTGGCTGAACTGAGGTTTTTTCTCCACTGGTCTTTGAAGAGTATTGGGGTGCTGTTCTATCACAGAGTCCCTGAGCATCCAATTATTATGCCATACCAATTGTTTCGACAATGTCTCGCCACTACTACAAAAATACCATTGGCTTCCAATTCAACAGCGTATTTTATTTAAACTTCTGGTTCTCACATTAAAATCTCATAGGATGTTTACCACACTATCTCTCGTCTCTTACTATTCCATACTCACCTCCTCGCCTTTTTTTTTTTTGTTGTTGTTACATTTGTACCCCGCGCTTTCCCACTCATGGCAGGCTCAATGCGGCTTACATGGGGCAGTGGAGGGTTAAGTGACTTGCCCAGAGTCACAAGGAGCTGCCTGTGCCTGAAGTGGGAATCGAACTCGGTTCCTCAGGACCAAAGTCCACCACCCTAACCACTAGGCCACTTCTCCGTTCAATTATAAATGATCATTGCTTAGTCCTACCAGGTCCCAAACTTGTTCATTTAGAATCCACCCATCATGCCGCTTTCTTTGTTGCTGCCCCCTTTCATTGGAACTTTCTCCTTTTTAAAATCTGTGCAGAACTGAAATGTGTGTTAGTATTGTAAATTGCCAAACACTGCTGGTTAGTCCTGTAGCAAATCTTAATAAAGTAGAACTTCTTTGGATAAGTGTTTTTGTGCATTACGCGATCAGAGAAATAAATGCTGTTTGGTGCCCTGGGGTACGAATTCATCTTATGGATCATCCCATACCCACCTTAAAAGTTGTTTGAATGACTGTTATGTGTTTGGCAGTTTACTGTAAGTTAAATATTACGACCATAAGCTTTTTGGGTTAAGGTTTACAGAACAAGTTTTGAGGCACTGGAGGTAGGGTGGAGTGTATAGAAAATCAGTGGATATCTTTTTGAGGTGGGTGGTCGTCAGTGCCATATTCTACGTGGGTTTGTTGTTGCTTGATACTGATAGTATTAAATGTATAAATTTTTCCTTTTAGAAAATTAAGCCCCACTTGTTCTGGGATCTGGAGCTTCTTTCTTGCAGCCTAATTGAGTAACCGCTACTGTTTATCCTGAAATGCAGATAGAGTGGCTCACAGAAAACTGTTTATAGTCTAGCAGTTCCTGACTTTACAGTCAACATTATCTGCTGGAGACTACCAGTCATAACTAATGATCATTCTGCTTACACAGTGCAGCTAGCGAGGAGACACTGAACTCTAAATCCATTCTCCTTCCATCCCCCACAAGAGTTTTGTGCACTTGGAAGGCAGTTTGCAAGTGATGGCGCCTGCATCCTGAGACATCCAGTTTTTGTGTTAATTGCGAGTGTTCTCATCTACCTCTAAATTTCTTATCATTGATCAGATGGAATTACTGGTGTGTCTAGATAAATTGCAGCTTATTGGGCATCTTCATTTGCATTTTGTGTCTTTCCTGAAATCGTACCTAGGGGGAGATGTCTAGCTTATTTATTTTGTTGCTTTTTCTTTTCCATTTTTTTCTTTGATCCGTGTCCTTAGAATGTGCTCTGAAAGAGGACGGGAAACAGAACTAATATCTGGGAAAGTAAATGTCTGAACAACATAGTAGAAGATTTTCTGACTTAGGACCAGATGTCATAATGGGTTTGTTCCATTTTGGGCCCTTTTATCTGAATCATTTTTATTCTTTCCAACCCAAAGAATGTTGGAAAGAATTACACAAAAGGGGTCGACAATGGCTTTCTGAGGGCAAAATAACTCTCTAAAATTATAACACAATGGGATGAAACTTGGCATGTGGGAAAAACCAGCAAAAAGACAAATCAAATTTAAAAATGGTTGAAATTGGATAGGAGGTTTCAGAGAAATAAGTCCTCCAAAAATGGCCTGATGCATTTCTAAGGTAGAAAGAGTTCCAGTGTCGGCACATAAATTAAAAACAGGCAAACTCTGAAACTCAGCATTTAGGGAGTTGCTTGTTTCTCCCCGTTTTTCTACTCTCCCCCAAATTATCCCCCCCCCCACTCACAAACTGCCCACCTCAAAACTGTACCCCCACAGCTGCCTCACCAACCCAAAGTAGCTGTTCACAACTTCCCCACCATCCTACAAACTGCCAGCTGCCAAAAGCTAGGCCCTCCACCCCAGTGCCCCACTAACCTGCACCACCACCTAAAACTATTTGCTTTTGTTCTGTACTTAGTTTTGGATTCTAGGGAACATAACCTCTCTAAAAGCAGTTCCACTTTCTTTGGCCAACCTATGATACTTTAACCTCTCATTTCTCTGAATGAGATAGGAATTGAGATAGGAGAGTTTCACTGTAAAAATGAATACCCTTGATGCAAATAAAACATTTGGCACTCTGTAGAAGTGAGAGCTGTCTCACATGCTACAATGTTTTCAGCCCCTTACTACTATTACTACTACTACTTATTTTTATAGCGCTACTAGACGCTACTAGATGTAATTGAAGATGAAGAGACAGTCTCTGCCTGACAGAACGTACAATCTAATCGGGACATATAAGGGATAAGGGAAATACTAAGGTGGGAATGATAAAACAGACAAGGGTACTGAACAAGTGAATAGGGGTTAGGATTTAAAAGCAGCATCAAAAAGTTGGGCTTTTAGCCTAGATTTGAAGACTGTCAGAGATGGAGCTTGACGTACTGGCTCATGAAGTCTATTCCAGGCATATTGCGCAGCAAGATAAAAGGATCGGAGTCTGGAGTTGTCAGCGGAGGAGAAGGGTACAGATAAAAGAGATGTACCCGAAGAACAGAGTTCCCAGGGAGGAGTATAGGGAGAGATAAGGGTGGAGAGGTACTGAGGAGCTGTAGAGTGAATGCACTTGTAAGTCAGTACGAGGAGTTTGAACTGTATGCGGAAATGGATAGGGAGCCAATGAAGTGACTTGAGGAGAGGGCTAATATGAGCATATCGAAACAGGCGGAATATAAGTCATGCAGCAGAATTTTGAACAGATTGAAGGTGAGAGAGATGGCTTAGTGGGAGACCTGTGAGAAGCAAGTTGCAGTAGTCTAAGCGAGAGGAGATGAGAGTGTGAGTAAGGGTTTTGGTAGTGTGCTCAGAAAGAGAAGGACGAATTTTGGTGACATAGAGAAAGAAACGACAGATTTTAGCAGTCTGTTGGATATGTGCAAAGAAACAGAGGAGTCAAAGATGACCCCAAAGTTACGAGCTGATGAGACAGGGAGGATGAGACTGTTATACACAGGGATAGAGAATGTGGAAAGAGGAGAGGTTGGTTTAGGGGGAAAAGATAAGAAGCTCAGTTTTGGCCCCTTCGGATGAACAATATAGCCAGAAAGGGAAACTGCGAGAATGAAAATGCTCCTTTTTTTCCATTTTTTTTTCTAGTTTTAAACATTGTCATAGGAGTATTGCACAGAAATTTTACTGTGCCTGTATCTTCATGGAATAAAATGTTATGTGAATAACGTCATCCCTTCCTATGTAACACTGAAGTATTATATACAAGGCTAGGAAGTGATCTTAGCTATCAGAAAGGCTTTTATACAGCATTATACACCCTCTGGAAGGACACTTTTATTAAAGTAAAACCCAATTCGTCCATTATCTGTTTTCTGTGTAGGTCCAGGCAGGATGATTACCAGAGAGGGCATAAATGCTGTTTTCTAGATCGTCCTTATCACAGAGAGAACATTCAGAAAATAATTCCGCCCCCCCCCCCCCCCCCCAGTAAGAACACATAGCTGCCTTTTACATCTACAGCTGTGCATTTCACTACTGCTATTGTATGGGTCAGAAGTTGTTCAAGAAAAACGGCCACCCGTTCAGAGGAATGGTGGGAAATCATGCAGAGGAAGAAATGGGACAGACATGAATACTCTGTTCCTCTAGAGCCATCCCAAATATCCTGTTGTACAGAAAGGGATAAAACACTGTAGGATGGATAGCTTCAGATACTGATCAGGCAGGGCTCAGAAATTCTGTAGAATGGAAGCCTGAGGGATTTCTCTCCTTTTGTTCTGCAGCAAACAAATCCTCCATAAAGATAATTCTGATCCAGGGATAGCAATTTGCTGAGGCTGTCAGTGCTAAAAATAACCGAATCTGACTGTATTTCAGTAAAGGCCCTTTGCGCATATTTGTATGAGGTCGAAAGTTACCATTTTGTAGATGGTAATAATTGCTGTATCGGTCAGATGTCTTTTCTTTTTTTTTTTTTTTCTTTCAGTAATGGTCAGGTTTCCATTTTCTTTCGCCTTTCCCCTGTCATATGTCATGCATCCCGACTAGTACAGCAGTACTGCTGCCAGTTTGCAATCAAAGTGAGCCTGGAGAAAAACAGCTGAGCTGTGTTAGGCATCCAAAGCTAGGACTGCATTTCTTAACTGTTAAATAACACATCACAGGTGCAGGATTAATCCTGGCATACAGTGCAGTGTGGTGTTTGTAGAATCCCTTTAGCAGTCCTGTCTCACATGACTCTCAGCGAGAGAAGAAATCCTGCAGCAGTTGCAACAAGTGCCTCAGAAATGTAAGTAGGAGGGAGAGCCTATTTTTGTGTGCGTGCATCCTTGAAAAGTACCTGTTGGTTGTTGAGGTTTGCTTTAAATTAACAGTTGGGCAGGAATCGGTCTGGTGGCATCTCTTGAGACCAGTTCAGCGTTTTAAAAGATAGTTAAAAAGTTAAGTGCAAAAACATATAGCTCAAGATAGAAAACAGAGAGTAGGGTTAAATGGTCAGTATTCTCAATGGAGAAGGATAGTTGATGGGGTTCCCCAGGGGTCTGTGCTGAGACCACTGCTTTTTAACATATTTATAAATGACCTAGAGATGGGAGTAATTAGTGAGGTAATTAAATTTGCTGATGACACAAAGTTATTCAAAGTGGTTAAATCACGGGAGGATTGTGAAAAATTACAAGAGGACCTTACGAGACTGGGAGACCGGGCGTCTAAATGGCAGATGACGTTTAATGTGAGCAAGTGCAAAGTGATGCATGTAGGAAAGAGGAACCCGAACTATAGCTATGTCATGCAAGGTTCCATGTTAGGGGTCACGGACCAAGAAAGGGATCTAGGTGTCGTCGTTGATGATACGTTGAAACCTTCTGCTCAGTGTGCTGCTGCGGCTAAGAAAGCAAATAGAATGTTAGGTATTATTAGGAAAGGAATGGAAAACAAAAATGAGGATGTTATAATGCATTTGTTTTGCTCCATGGTGTGAGCACCTCGAATATTGTGTTCAATTCTGGTCGCCGTATCTCAAAAAAGATATAGTGGAATTAGAAAAGGTTGCAGAGAAGGGCGACTAAAATGATAAAGGGGATGGGACGACTTCCCTATGAGGAAAGGCTAAGGAGGCTAGGGCTTTTCAGTTTGGAGAAGAGACGGCTGAGGGGAGACATGAAAGAGGTATATAAAATGAGTGGAGTAGAACAGGTGGATGTGAAGTGTCTGTTCACGCTTTCCAAAAATACTAGGACTAGGGGGCATGCGATGAAACTACAGTGTAGTAAATTTAAAACAAATCGGAGAAAATGTTTCTTCATCCAATGCATAATTAACTCTGGAATTCGTTGCCGGAGAACGTGTTGAAGGCGGTTAGCTTGGCAGAGTTTAAAAAGGGGTTAGACGGTTTCCTAAAGGACAAGTCCATAAACCACTACTAAATCGACTTGGGAAAAATCCACAATTCCAGGAATAACATGTATAGAGTGTTTGTACGTTTGGGAAGCTCGCCAGGTGCCCTTGGCCTGGATTGGCCACTGTCGTGGACAGGATGCTGGGCTCGATGGACCGGTCTTTTCCCAGTGTGGCATTACTTATGTACTTATGTACATCATAACAACTTCACTGGGATAAAGATAAGCAGAGACAAACTATATAAGTATTTTTGAGTGATAAAAATACTTTACATCCGGTGAGAGGATTACATGCTACCGTTTATTGGACGTACATATGGAACAGTGAATATGCTGTGATGGTTCCATGAATGTTTTTCACATTTGTTTGGTGATTACTTTGGTGAACTGAGCACAATTCACATTATTTTAATTATTTAAACAGTTTCGGTACCGAAGTTATTTAGCATTTCTCTCTTTACATTTAGAAAACCCAGCATAGTTTTGACATCTTAAAAAAAACAAACAAATACTCCTGGGGGAATTCTGTGCCCCTAAACATCCCAGAATTTGAACAGAATTCCCCTTCAGTATAGAATTCTTCAGAGAGACCAGGAAGCAGCTGTTAATTCACATAGGGGCCCTTTTACTAAGCCGCATAAGCGTCTACGCGCGCCTAGTGCGCACCAAAAAAGAGTTACCATCGAGCTACCTTGTGGCTCTTGTGAATATTTTATTTTTGGCGCACGTCTGATATGCGTGTCTGAAAAATAATTTTTATTTTCGGACGCGCATATGGTGCGCGTAGGTCATTACCGTCCGGTTACCATGTGAATCTTTACCGCTAGGTCAATGGCTAGTGATAAGGTCACAGACCTGAAATGGATGCATGGGAATTTTGACTTTGCTGCAAGTCCATTTTCGGCAAAAATTTTAAAGGCCTTTTTTACAGGCGCGCTGAAAAATGGATCGGCGCACGCCCAAAACCCACGCCTCCACTACCGCAAGCCATTTTCAGCGTGTCTTTGTAAATGGACCCCATGGTTCCTTCCATCCTCCCATGACATACACCCCTTAACTTGGCCCCTTTTCCCCTATGCCCCGCTTTGGCAAAAACTATTTCTAATATTTTTCCTTACCCCTGGAGCCTAATCTCTAAAAGCCAGTAGGAGAAAAGTGGCTGCTGTTCTCTACCACCACTTTACTGCATTATTTGAGTGGAGGAGTGGCCTAGTGGTTAGGGTGTTGGACTTTTGGCAGCTCCTTGTGACTCTGGGCAAGTCACTTAACCCTCCATTGCCCGCTGCATTGAGCCTGCCATGAGTGGGAAAGCAGGGGGACAAAATGTAACAAAACTATGGGGCTCTACAGTGTCCCACGTGGTTCAAATATTGTAGTCAGCCTAGAGCGATAAAGTAGGGGGACGTGGCCTGATATGCTGCTGCTCTCCACCTCACTGGTTTTGCAGGTTAAGCTCTGGAAGTGTGGGAAAATAATAGAAACAGTGTACGCCGTGATGCGGGTCCTAGGGGAGGGGTGGGGGGAGAAATGCTGCAGGAGTGGTAGGGAAAAAGAGGCTAAGCTTTTGGGATGTGTAGAGGGAGCAGGACTTTTTTTGAGGGGGTACTTGGGGGGTATTGAGTACCGGCACCTTTTCTATTGTCTGTCAAAATTGACCCATGGACCCCAAGTTTTAATGAAAGAGCTCAGGCTCTGCACACCAATTCTGTCTTGTCATAGGTTCTGTGACTGGTTGTAGGGGTCTGGCTGTTGTGGGGTGGGTCCCTCAGTGATCACCCCACCCATGAAAGGTGCCCTAGCATTTGAGTACCGGCACCTTTTTTGCTAGAAAAACTGATGGAGAGAGAGCTAGAGCAGTATGTGCCTCGGGGTGAGCAACCTCAGTCCTGGAGGGCCACAACCCAGGCAGGTTTTCAGGATTTCCACTATGAATATGCATGAGATCTTTCGGAAATGAGCCCCTATATGGGGTAAAAATCTAAAAGGTCAATAAGACCATGACAACAAACACATGATAAAAGAAAAAGCAACAGTGTATACATTGTGACACTTCGTGGATGTTTTTCTCAACATCCAAAATGTGTCATAATGCAGCATTTGGATGCATTTCTTCGCAAAATGTTCAAATCGGTATTTTCGAAACCAGTTTTGCAGACTTTTATCTATGCATTTTGTTTGCAATGCATCCAAATCACAGGCAGGTGGATCCAGGCCCATACCTCCCCCTACCTGTTACACCTGTGGTAAAGTATCAACCCCCCCACCCCACCCAAAAAAAAAAAAAAACAACTTACCCAGACCCTTCTGTTACTGTAGTGGTGTATTGTTGGGGGCAGTGGATTTTATGCAGTGTACCTGAATGTAACTCACCTTGAGATACTACTTAAAAGGTGTGAGCAAAATCCAACTAAAATAAATTTTGGGTGGGTTTAGAACGGTTCAGAAGACAAGATAAGGGGTATATTTCCTATTCGGATTCGGTACATTCAGCGTAAAACATCCAGCTTAGATGCACGATCAAAAATGCCCCTCATATATATTTTTAATTTAGCCTTGGCCATCTGTTGATTTGATCACTTAATATTTTGTATTTTTATTATGGGTTGCAGTTTTTTGGAATCCAGATGACTTCATCAGGCTCTCTGCAGCATTGGTCTTACTGTGATTTTGAATGTTTTCTTACACAGTGTTTTCAATTGCTGCAATCAGTTCTATATGACCTTGGCTGTTTATAAGATAAATTCTGTTGCATAAATACTTTTATGGATATGCACTATAGATTTGCAATGATTTTGCTTGGCTTTATTTTGTCTACCGTGGTTTTGCAGTTATGTGATTTGTAGCCCATTACTTTTTCTTTTAATCATATGGTCCTTCAAACGTTTTTCAGTCAAACACCTCATTTTTTGGTCCATACACATATGTATTACACTTTATTTATTTGAAACATTTCTAAATCTGGGTGGTGAACATCAGGAACGTACACAATAAAAGACCCAAAAGTATAGCAGAATACACACTACAACAAATAATCACCAAATGAACTCCCCTTAGCATGACTAGAAACTTGTGACTGCAAGCCTTAATACTCAAGCTAAACTGATAAAACCTGGGCAAAAAGAAATGATTTTAACTGTTTCCTAAACTGAAGGATTGAAGTTATAATATGTATGTACATAGGCAAAGAATTCCAAAGAGGCACGCTGGAAATCTGAAGTATTGCTGAATGGTTAGCTTCAAGTCTAACACACTGGAAGGAATACCAATAAAAGTTTATCCACAACGTAAACTACGAGACAGATGATACAGTCTTAAAGATGAAGCTAATGCCAGGAGTGCATCATTGCTCAAGGCCTTAAAAAATCAAGGTCAACACCTTAAACCTAATCCGCCAAAGCACAGGAAGCCAGCGCAAACGCTTCAGAGCTGGTGTAATCAGATTTTGACAATCCTGTTAAAGCCTAGCAGCAGAGTTTTGCACAATTTGAAGAGAACGAGTCATCGATCTAGAGTGAGTTACAGTAATCTAGATCACATAATACCAAAGCTTGCAGAACTGTCTGGAAATTTACATTGGATAACAAATTTGTCAAACGTCTTAATAATCTTAACCTGAAGAAGGCTTTCTGAATAACCTTCCTTATTTGAAATTTGCAAGTTTAAGTTAACTTGCAAAGTGCCATATGCCATGTATAATAGAACTCCATTTTACATGGCACACCTGACTGTTGTAAAGGGTTGCTGAGAGGACGACCTCAAGGAAAGCGAGAGCAGACCAGGAAGGAGCTAAAGAGGCAGGCACACATCCCTTATAGGTGGGAAGCTCGCCCCCTGGTGGGTAAGAGATTGATTAGAATGAGGAGTAAGGCTAGGGACTACCATCCCCACAATGCACCTGACCCAATACAGGACTCATAGGAAGTGGAGGGGGAGGGGCAGGATTGGGAGATGGTTTCCAATTAGGGGGATGAGGAGCAGCTGAGGGAGCCCTGGGTGGAGGAGGAAGAGATGGAATGGGATAAAATGGAGGAGGCAGAAGGGAGTAGGGAGGAGAGGATGGAGGTGTCTGCATTCGCTCAGGCTCCAGAGCTAAGGTGAGGGGTTTACTGGCTGCTGTATTTCCTCAACTGATTAAAATTGGAAGGAGAGAATTGAGACAGCTGGGAAAGAATCTGTGGCAGCGAGTAACCCAGAGCATTAAGGGAGCAGGAAAGTAAAACCATAGGTTGGAATGAACTTTTGATCAGCAGGACAACTGGTAGCGTACCTGAAGAGGGATAAGGTGGCATTAAAGTGTAATGAACTGTGTTCAGCGAGGGTTGAGATGAACCTCAATTGGGCAATGTGAATGTGAACAAATGTCAATGACTTGAGATGAGGCAGTATCAAGTGCTGTGGAAATGGTGATAACTGAGCTGTGGAAAATAAAATAAAAATCCTTTTTATGAAATGATGGGAGTTGCTGGTCATTTCTTCGAATACCACTTAAGTTCAACCTCAGAGAGCACCTTAACTGAGGGAGACGCAGATGTGTGAGGCACAAGCTGAGAAGCAGCAGGTGCCAAAGGAAACAGGAGCCCGCATTGAAGCATTCCTGCTAAGCAGGGTTGACCCAGGCCGAAGAGTGGAAGGGAGACCTGCTGACACTGTTTAGTTTTTATACATTTCTGAGTGCACTGGATTGTTGATTTTTAGGGTGTGTTTGCTTCTACTGCCCATTATATTTACATTTTTCATTTCATATGTATGTGCAGCATCAGCTGGCGTGTAGCCTGTCATGTGCAGGTTTGTGCCCTTTTGGTTTACCCATTTTACTGAATGCACCAGATTATTTTAGTGTCACTGCCATTAATATTTACATATCTTTGATATTCATGTAGAACGTCGGACAGCATGTAACACCCCGGGCCTTTGTATTTAAGGTGTCTGTGAGCATGCTTAGCGTTTCTTAGAGCTTACAGCATTGGCGAGAAAGTGTTTATGGTAAGCCTTCTTAATTCACATTTTTCTCTACACTCATTAAGGTTTTAAGATCCCGCCAGTGCTTGGCCACACGTGTTATATAAGCTTGTTGATTTTATTATTTTTAAACATTTTTTTATAGATCAGGTTGAAATTCACTTTTGCTTTTTTTCACACGGTAAGGATTGACAGGTTATGTATCACATGAACTGTTGCTTCTTTCAGCATATACTCGATGGCACTGTAGTCATCCTGATTTTGAGATTAACCCATTTTACCTGGTTGCACTGGATCATTATCATCACTTTTTGTTATTTCTTTGTTTTCTCAGAAGGAATTTTTATTTTTAAGGTAAACAATTTGCATTGTCACAAAAGTGCAGAACAGTACAGACATCATACTGCAAACAGTTCAACAGTGTTTTATTTTACTCCCCCCCCCCCTCCCCAGACCTCAACAATGTCCTACCCTTCCTCACCCAACAATATGTATACAATCCGCTCGCCTACCACTCTTCCCCTCATACCTCCCCTCACATTAGCATCATCACTTTGCTTTTATTATCTTTGTGGCACAGTGCTGGGGTTAGTTTATTGTGTCATCAGTCAGTAGCTTTTTTTCATTGTACTCTTGTTCATTTGCATTAGTGAATGGTGCAATTCGTTTAGCGGCTTTGATTCTCGGTGGATCGGTACTGCTTTTTGGCATGTTAGAAAGATTATTCATTCCATACATGTAGACTTCTTTCACACCAGGTGCTTTTTCTTAGTTTATACGTATTTCTGTTTACATGTTTGTGCTATGAGTTAATGCACGTCTTTTCTATTGTTTTATCATTACTTTTTCTGCCTACATGTGCTAAAAGGAAATAGGACTTGATATACTGCCTTTCTGAGGTTTTTGCAACTACATTCAAATTGGTTTACGTATATCCACTACCCCAATTGCAGAGGTCTTAAATACAAATCAATACATGCATCTAGCTTCGCCTACCTCTGCACACAATTATGGAATAAACGACAGAATACTATAAAAACTACGCACGACTTGACAACCTTCCGGAAGTTACTGAAGATGTACCTGTTCAAAGAGACTTGCAAAAAGAATCCTCCTTAATGACGTGTTTCCTAATCTATACCAGAACCAACCAATATTGATCCCTTCTGATTTGATTATTTTATCATGTTATAATTATTGAACATTAAATTTTTCCTACTCTCACTTGTATGTTATGTATTATCATTTTATTTACCCTGCCTACCTGTTATTCTTGTACATTAATTGTAACAATATGCTGAACCTCTTACTATGTTAATGGTGATGCCATTGCTATATAATGTAAGCCACATTGAGCCTGCAAATAGGTGGGAAAATGTGGGATACAAATGCAGCAAATAAATATTCAGGTACTTATTTTGTACCAGGGGCAATGGGAGGGTTCAGTGACTTGCCCAGAGTCTCAAGGAGCTGCAGTGGGAATCGAACTCAGTTCCCCAGGATTAAAGTCCACTGCACTAACCACTAGGCTACTTAGGTGTGACAGGTTTTGGTTTCCAACTTCAGTACAGTTGCACTTTATCAAATTTTAAGGTATGCTTCTATTTTCCTTTGATTAAGTATATATGCAGTACATATGTTTTGCCATACTGGGACAGACCGAAGGTCCATCAAGCCCAGCATCCTGTTTCCAGCAGTGGCCAATCCAGGTCACAAGTACCTGGCAAGAGCCCAAAAAGTACAATACATTTTATACTGCTTGTCCTAGAAATAAGCAATGGATTTTCCCAAAGTCCATTTTAATAATGGTCTATGGACTTTTCCTTTAGGAAGCCATCCAAACCTTTTTTTAAAGCCCATTAAGCTAACTGCTTTTACTACACTCTCTGCCAATGAACTCCAGAGTTTAATTACACGTCGAGTGAAAATAGCTTTCTCCGATTCGTTTTAAATTTACTGCTTTGTAGTTTCATTGCGTACCCCCTAGTCCTAGTATTTTTGGAACGAGTAAACATGTGATTCACGTCTACCTGTTCCACTCATTAGGTGCACATCTTCCTTTTATAGAGTAGGCTTCAAATGGGCAACTTCTTGGCACCTTAAAATAGGCACAGTGTTGTAGAATTACCACCTATGGGGGTAATTTTTTGACTAGATGCCACAATTTAGGTGCTTAGATGCTGTGTACTAAGCGCTAATTTTATAGCTGCATCTGGGTGCCAAGGTTCAGTTAGAGAATGCTAACAAGTCGGCATCAATGTGCCTACATAAAAGCACATGCCTAAATGCATCCCTGTAGCTAATAACTTACAGTATTCTGCAGAGTTGCACTGGTAACCTGAAGAGATATGAGCCAAGAGAAGAGGGTCCAGACACTTCCTTCATTTTCCCATTTACTATCTGAATTAGCATTTTGGGCGCATTTGCTGAAATCATTGATACTGCCCTGGAACAGCTTAAAAGACGACTCTTCCTGCAGCTTGTGGGCCTTTCAGGGCCACCGAGAGACTGAGCCAGGCCCGAGGCAGGGCTGTCGTCCCCCCAGGACGCCGCCATTGCCGCTCACCCCAGGATCGCCACCACTGCTGCCCGCCGGTCGCAACTGCAAGTACTTTGGCTGGCGGGGAATCCTGAGGCCCCGCCAGCAGAAGAGGTCTTCCTCCAGCGCTGCTCTTTCCTCTGCCGCATTGCATGCCCCACGGCTGCTTTTTCTCTTACATCCTGCTTGAAGCTATATATTGTATGAGTTTTATTTCTTTATTATTGTAAGCCACATAGAAATGAATAATTGGACTTTGGATTACATGGGATATAAGTACTAATAAATATAGCTAAGTTGTCCATTACTGCAGCGTTTCCCAAATCCAGTCTTGCAGTACTCCTTGCATAGTAAAATAGTAGATGATGACAGAGAAGACCTGTACAGTCCATCCAGTTTGCCCAACAAGATAAACTCGTATGTGCTGACCTTGATTTGTCCCTGCCATTTTCAGAGCACAGACCGTAGAAGTCTGCACAGCACTAGCCCCGCCTCCCCACCACCGGTACTGCCACCCAATCTCGGCTAAGCTGAGGATCCATTCCTTCTGAACAGGATTTTTTTATGTTTATCCCATGCATTTTTTAATTCCATTACCGTTTTCATCTTTACCATCTCCCACGGGAGGGCATTCCAAGTATCCACCATTCTCTTTGAAAAAATACTGCCTGACATTTTTCTTGTCTGCCCCCCTTCAACCTCATTTTATGTCCTCTAGTTCTACTGCCTTCCTGTTTCTGGAAAAGGTTTGTTTGCGGATTAATACCTTTCAAATATTTGAACGTCTGTATCATATCATCCCTTTTTCTCCTTTCTTCCAGGGTATTCATGTTCAGGTCAGCAAGTCTCTCCTCATACGTCTTGTAACGCAAATCCCATACCATTCTCGTAGCTTTTCTTTGCACCGCTTCAATTCTTTTTACATCCTTAGCAAGATACGGCCTCCAAAACTGAACACAATACTCCAGGTGGGGCCTTTCTATACAGCCTAGCATCCTTCTGGCTACGGCCACCGCCTTGTCACACTGTTTTGTCACCTTCAGATCCTCAGATACTATCACCCCAAGATCCCTTTCCCTGTCTGTACATACCAGACTCTCACTGCCTAACACATACGTCTTCCGTGGATTTCTACTCCCTACGTGCATCATGTTGCATTTCTTTGCATGCAAAATCAGCATGAACTTGATTTGCATGCACTGCCTCATGCATATTCATTGTGGATATCCTGAAAACCTGACGAGCAAGTGGGTACTCCAGGACCGGACTTGAGGAAACACTTCATTAGTGCAAGTAGCAAATTATGGTCTACCGCATCGAATGCACTTGACATATCAAATTGCATAGGGATGATTTTCCTGTCTAGGCTAATTTCTTTCCTGAAGTTAGCAATTAATGTGGTTAGGACTTTTTTTGAGCTGAAATTGGGTCTGAAGCCAGATTGTGTATGGTGAAAAAGGGAAAAGGAGGACAGATAATCCATAAATTGGGGAGCGACTATGCCCTCAATTGCCTTTACTAATAAAGGGATAGAGGCCGCTGGCCTGTAATTTGTTTATGGTGTCACCCTTCTATAAGATGGAACCATGCTGTTTTGATCATGCAAGCACAAACCTCCTCACCAAGGCTGCTGGTACGCTCAACGGCACTCCGCCTCTCTGTTGGCACATTACACCTGGCTCAGAAGACGCAGGTCCCAAAAAGAAGGGCAAGCCAAACAGTGAAGGCCCCCATACCAGCACTGTAAATAGTCTGATACAAAAGAGAGCTAGCTTGTAAAAATCAGAGATCACCTTTGACACAGTTACATTTCACTATGGCAAGTGCTGAACTGGCAAGGGTGGGGGCAATCTACTCTATAAACAATCCTGAGATTGGCACCTGCAAGACATCATGAGCAAGAGTTGCTATGGTTACGTAGAGATAGTGCTGGGTCAGCTGCACCCCGGGTGAGAATATCCAAAGGGGGGGCTACAGGAAGGTTTGGGAACATGTGAAGTCATTCTGATCAACTGATAAGGACTGGGAGCCCAGTTGAGACAGCTGGGGTCCATTGAAATGAATAGGGCCAAAATTGTATATAAGCAGCAGTTTGAGGAGTATTAGTTCAGACGAGACGAGAAGAAGAAGGAGATGAGAGGAGAAGACGAACAGAGAAGGGAGACTCCAGAAGGCTAGAGAGAGAGGACGTGCCATGATATGCGGTTCCATTATGTGAATGCTTAACCTACCTGCATTACCATTGGTAAGATTGTAATAAACTATCTTATTATATCTACTACATACTGGGTTCCTTTCTAATTACAAGAGTCCATACTGCCTGATGGTGTAAGCCTGTCATGAGCAGATTCAAAGTTGGGAAAGCTAGATATTTGGAGGGCATATGTAACTTTGCCCAGAGAGATGAGACGGGCCACTGCTTCCGCTGCCTGATTAGCAAAGGCAGATTCAGAGAAAATAAACAGCCCTCTGCTGCGAGCCAGACCCCTGTGCTCCCTTCCTGGCCGTAGCCAACGGCCCACAGAGCAGGCACCCTGGACCTAACAATGCAAAATGCAAGAAGAGGTAGATTAGACGAATTAAAAAAGAAGTTACCAAATGTTTCAGTGGAAGGGAGCAGAGCTGTGGGAGCAGCAGGCTAAAATGGTGAGTTCACCTTGCAGGCACTGCCCTTATTGCTCCCAGAGGTCACCTCTTTCCCCACCTCCCAGACTTCCTGTCTTGTTACCTGCCTCCCTATAGGTCCTCTATTTTTTAGTGCCACCCCTTACTTATCCCTTTCCTAACTTGCCTGTGCGTGCAAGCTCTTCTGTACTTCCCATCACCCTCCACCTTCCCCTACTTCCTATCAGAGGCGTATCTGAAATGCAGCTGTAGGGGGGGGGCCAAGGCCAGAGTGAGGGAGCACATTATTCCCCTCCCCCCCATCGCCGTTGTCGTCACCGTCACCTACCTTTGCTGGCGGGGGACCCCAACCCCCGCCAGCCGAGGTCCTCTTCCTCCTGCCGCTACCTTTAAAAATATTCCTTCGGCTGGCGGGGGACCCCAACCCCCGCCAGCCGAGCAGAGGTCTTTTAAAGTTCTTTTTCGTCTTCCGGAGTCCGTGCTGTTCAAAGCTGCTCCTTTCGGAGGCAGCCTCCAGACATGCCATTATGGAATTGCTCTCAATACATCCTGCAGTGTTTACATGTGTAAATAGATTGTCCAAAATTAATCTTCACAGCGACATACTTTTATATTTAATTTCAGTATTGTTTTCATTTTTTTTAATTATTGGCCATGTGCTGATTTTCCCATTAGCACTTGTGCACTTACTTTCACCTGTTTTGTAGGCGGTAAGTACCAGGGTTTCTGCCAGGTACTTGTGACCTGGCTTGGCCACTGTTGGAAACAGGATACTGGGCTAGATGGCCCATTAGTCTGACCTAGTATGGCTATTCTTACGTTCTAAGGCACTAATCACACGCTTATTGGTTAATGTACGACAGTGTGGCTGCAATTAGTACAGAATGCAGAACACGCCTTCTCGCAGCCTCCAACCTGCCCCCAGCGCTGATGCCAAAATTACCATGGGACGCCCGAGTGCACCCTGCGGTAAGGCATTTTAAACTGCGGTAAGCACGAGTTAGTTAGTGCTTACTGCAGCTTAATAATCTTAAATAAAGGAAATGAGAACTAGGATGGATGCTTTACCTGTTGTTTACTAAGTACAATTTAGAAGTATTTCGTTATTTTTAACTCTTTGAAGAGAAAATATCATGAAGGGGCAGTTCGTAATGTGACTGGAAAGGAACTAGACGCTGCATGATTTATACAGAACTTGTTCTGAATCAGGATCTCTTACTGAATTTCTTTATGTGACCTGGCACACAGGATCCTTTACAGATGTCTCTGTGAACAGGAAATAAATTGAGTAGCTTGTAAACGAAGGATGAGCCTTGTCTAGATAGACTTAAAAAAAAAAAGGGCACTTCAATTTCCAATTGTCATATCCGTTATTTATATGAGGCAACTTTCTGATTTATGATTATTTTTTCAGTCACAGAGAGGCCCCTGCTTGGAATAATACAGAGCTTTAAATCATATCCAGAAAGTGTCACGGTAGATGAAAACAGAGCCTAGTGTTTTCCCCCCATATTACTATTAATATTATTTAACTCTGCTGCCCTATGAGCCAGATGTCTGAAAATCCTTGGCTGGAACACATTTAAAAGCTCATTCCCTGTCCATGAATAACAATGTTATATAGTCACAAAACCTGCTTTGTCGACTGCTTGCTGAAAGAGGACTTAGTTTAAAGTGTACGTTCCACTGAACCAGAAAATAAATATCTATTAAGGTTAAAATTTACATGAACTGGATTTCAAAACTGTCATAATTGAGCTGCATTTTCTTTTTGTTGGGGGGTAAGGTAAAAGGCACTTACATTTATAAAAGGTGGCATCTATGCATCAGGTTTTATGGATATAAAATTGATGTTCCAGTCATTCGTTTATAATGAAATGACTCTGAAGGTGTATAATTTACAAGTGCTAAACCTTTGCTTCTTTTCTAAAGTTTATTCACTGTGCTAACATGGTTAGGGGGAAAGAGCATGGTACAAATTAGATCTTGGGGCTTAGGGTTCAGTTTATCTTGATGCAGCTTTGGAGGTGTTCATTTTACCATTCTTCAGATAATGGGTTGTTTTCTATTTGGGAATGGACTTAGAGCAATGCATGTGTCCAAATTAGATATATGCGGACAGTTATCCAGAAGCAGCTACTTTTGGAGTAGCCTTCGCTAAGGGGGAAATTATATAAACAACACTCAAGAATGGGTGCCAGAAAAGATTTTATTTATTTATTTAATACATTTATACCCCACATTCTCCCGCTAGTTGCAGGCTCAATGTGGCTTACATAAACCTGTATGAAGGCTACAGTAAAGAAAAATATAACCAAACAGTATTAAAGTAAGATAATGAACATATAGATAACATTTAAACAGCAATATGTAGATGATGATAAAGAATAATTAATGTCTATGAGTCTTGTTAAATCTGGAGTTAAACAGATTATGTTGAACCTGGAGAATAAGCCTTCTTGAACAGGACGGACTTCAATAATTTTCTGAAATTCAGGTAGTTCTGAGTGGATTTAACTGATTTGAGTAAAGCATTCCACAGTTGTGTGCCCATGAAGGTGAAGTTGGAGGCATAAGTAGATTTTACTTGAGTCCACTACAGTCTGGGTAGTGTACATTTATGTTTCATTTTTATTAAGTTGACATAATCAGCTGTAACATTTCGCATTACACAAGTAAGTTCCAGAACAGCAGTTGGCATATCTTCACATTTTGTATTTTTATTAATATTAGTAGTTCCCCTCCCCAAAGCCTCCCCCCCTTTTCCCTTCTATGTCCAATAACAAGCAGAGGTTACAGGAGCAGCAGCAGCAACGGGTATTATAGGTTCAATATCTGGCTCCGGACCATTGGGGTCAAGGTTTCCCAGAAGGGTGCTGGGTAGTGTAGATTTAAATAGGATCGTGAGAGACTGAATCTGTTTCTGAGTGGTAAGTCAACCAATTCAAGCATGTAATCTGGAACTTCCCCATAAATGATCCTGTGAATCAAGGTACATACCTTGAAGGCAACTCGTTCTCTAATGGGAAGCCAATGCAGTTTTTCGCGAAGAAGCTTGGCAGATTCGAATTTAGATTTTCCGAAGATCAGTCTTGCCACAGTGTTCTGAGCAGTCTGAAGTTTCTTGAGTAATTGTTCTTTGCAGCCTGCATAAATGCCGTTGCAATAGTCCAGTTGGCTTAATACCATTGATTGTATCATATTGCGAAAAACATCACGGGGAAAGTACGGTTTTATTTGTTTGAGTCTCCACATAGAGTAAAACATTTTCTTTTGTGGTGTGATTTATTTGGGTTTCCAGGGTTAGGTGCCGATCAATTGTGACCCCTAGAAGTTTTAAACTGTCTGAGATGGGTAGGGAAAGTTTGGGAGCATTTAAAGTAGTAGGATTATCTTTATTATACTGAAGACGATAAGATGAGGCAATGAGTTTTTTCAGTATTCAGTTTCAGGTGAAATGAATTAGCCCATTCGTCCATTGTACTCAGAACTAATCTAATAAGATTGGTAATTTCATCATCCAAGTCCTGTTTGAAAGGTATATATACTATAACATCATCTGCGTGTATATAAGATCAACACTAAACTCAATTGTAAAAAGTGCCCGATTCCCAAGCCCAAACTTTGGGTGCTAGACTTAAGCTTGCTGAAACCTGGTGTAAAATGTTGGCACCCAAATTGGTCGCACTAACCCCGTATTCTGTAAGTGCGTGTGCAACTTTTTGGAACACCCCTGACACACCATGCCCCTCCCTCAACCATGACTCCTTTTCAGATATGCAGTATGGGAGTTAGGCTCCCTGCCTTATAGAATAGCGAAAATAGACAGTAGTCAAACACAGTATATAGGACACTCGGAAAAGGATTTCGCACAAAAAAAATATATCATCAAACAAGTTAAGTTAAAGAAGGGAAATCGAAGGAGTATTCAATATAGGCTGTTCCCATAGTCGAGCCAAGTTTTCAGTGAGTCCAGCTGTAACAACGACTCACTACTACGCTCTATATATCATCAATACTCCTTACTTTGAAACCCTTCAAACTTTTATTTCTTGTGTAAAAATTCAGAAAATTCAAAAATATTCATAAATGAGTGTGAAAAACTTTAATGAAAATCTTTATAACCCTTTTCTAAAGAACTCTTCAAATAAGTTCAATCAAAAATGTACAAAGATAATGTATGCCAAAATGTACTTCAAAAATAGCAGAGCACCAGACATATTGGAGACCAACAAACAGGGGTGATAATTTAAACTTGTTTCCTTGCTCCAATACCATCTGCTCCTTAAACATCCAGCTGGGATCCCTGTTTCAAAACATTTTCAGGGACGCCAATAGGGGCATAATCGAACGGCGCTGGCCAAATAGATGGCCGGCCATCTTTGGGGCTGGCTCCGCAAGGGGGTGGAGCCAACCGTATTTTCGAGATATGTTTGGGGCCAGCTAAATCAATCGCCGGGTTTAGAGGAGATGGCCGGCTTCATTTTTCAGCCATAATGGAAACCGGGCCCGGCCATCTCAAACCTTGCGAAATGCAAGGCATTTGGTCGTGGGAGGAGCCAGCATTTGTAGTGCACTAGCCCCCCCCTCAACGTGCCAGGACACCAACCGGGTACCCTAGGGGGCACTTCTAGAAATTAAAAAAAAAAAATAGCTCTCAGATGCATAGCTCCCTTATCTTGGGTACTGAGCCCCCCAAATCCCTGCCAAACCCCACTCCCCACAACTCTACACCATTACCATAGCCCTAAGGGGTGAAGGGGGCACCTACACGTGGGTACAGTGGGTTTTGGTTTTTTTTGGAGGGCTCAACATTAACCACCACAAGTGGAACAGGTAGGGAGAGGATGGGCCTGGGTCCACCTGCCTGAAGTGCACTGCACCCACTAAATACTGCTCCAGAGACCTGCATACTGCTGTCAGGGAGCTGGGTATGACATTTCAGGCTGGCAAAAAACGTTTTGTTTTACACTTTTTTTGGGGGGTGGGAGGGGGTTGGTGACCACCCCATTTCCCTCCGGTGGTCATCTGGTCAATTGGGGCACTTTTTGTGACTTGGACCTAAAAATAAATGGGCCAAGTGCAGCTGGCGAAATGTGCGTCTGAGCTGGCCATCTTTTTTCCATTATGGGGTGAAGCCGGCTATCTCATAACCATGCCCCCGTCCTGCCTCCCGCCCCGT
Organism: Microcaecilia unicolor; assembly: GCF_901765095.1. Taxonomy (NCBI): domain Eukaryota; kingdom Metazoa; phylum Chordata; class Amphibia; order Gymnophiona; family Siphonopidae; genus Microcaecilia; species Microcaecilia unicolor. The sequence continues at coordinate 66,443 of NW_021963175.1, read as the reverse complement.
CCCAACTTCTGTACCCTCCCTTGAAGGTTGGCCGGCTCCGCGACAAAAAGCAGTTGAGCTGGCTAAAATCGGCTTTTGATTATACCGATTTGGCCGTGATCAGGAGATCACCGGCCATCTCCCTATTTGTGTCAGAAGATGGCCGGCGATCTCTTTAGAAAATAAGCTCACAACTTGAACCAAGGAACAGTTGAGAATGCAGCACTGGCATCCCTGAAGAAGATGCCTTCTGAGTGTCCTATATACCCATATAGGGATTGACTACTGTCTATTTTTGCATTTTGAAGTGTCTCTTCCCTGGGATTTTATATTGATAGTGATCAGTTATAGAGTAGCGTGCAGCCAGATGTGTGCTCAAATTCTGATGGGTGTCAATTAACCTCAATCATTGGTGATTAGCTCTCAACTTGTTCAATTAATTTTGCGTGCACATCTTGGGAGCATGCACAAATCTGAAAGCCATATATAGGAGCCGGGAGTAAATGTATCCATGTCGTACCTTTGAATTTTAAGCATCAATATTAAGGTAATTCTATACCTGGACACCTATAAATAGGTGCCCAGAGAGCATTTGATAGGAGCTTATTCTATAAAGAAATAGACACCTACTTTCCTTTATAAAATAGCATAGCTGTAAAAATATGTGCCTGTAGGTTAGATAATATAGCATAATTGTTATTATGCGCTTTATAGAATTACTCTCCACATGCATAGATTACCTGCCCCTACTTTGGAGTGCCAGGGCAGAGCAAGGGCATTCTACCCACTTATAAGGTACCAGTGCTATGTGGATAGTTAAGGGGTGTAGTTATCAATGTGGGCTAGATGAGTTATTTTTATTGTTATCCCCAGTTATTAGTAACTGAGTCTCATTGTCTAAAATGGGGCCTGTGCTAAAATAGCACGGATTACTGGTAAAATAACATATCTTAACAGTAACCCACATTGATAACTACGCCCTTTATCTATCCAGATAGTTTAATTTAACTATCCAAGTAGTTTAATTTAGGCCAGCAAAAACGTTGTGCAAATTTAAACCACTTAGATATACATATAGCAGCTGAATATAACCACAGTAGAGTTCAGCAGCCATACATATGTTCAGTGTCCATGATTATGCATGTATTGTTTATTAAAATAGCAATGCTGACTTTATGCAGATGATGCCTGGCATTAAATTTAAAAAACCCCATTGGCTATGGGGTTTATATATCAACACAATAGTAACTCATATATGTCTATATCTGCCAATTTTATTTCTCTCTCTCTTTATATGTGCGTGTATGTATGTATCTCTTGTTTGTCCTGTTTGTCCTAATTAGATTTTAAGCTCTGTCGAGCAGGGACTGTCTCTTCATGTTCAAGTGTACAGCGCTGCGTACGTCTAGTAGCGCTATAGAAATAAGTAGTAGTAGTAAGTGTGTGTGTATATATATATATATATATATATATATATATATATATATATATATATATATATATACACACTAGTAAAAAAAGGCCCGTTTCTGACACAAATGAAGGTTTTCCTCGGAGTGTGTGTGTGTGAGAGATGGAGTGTGTGTGAGAGAGAGAATGAGAGGGAGAGAGACAGAGTGTGTGTGTGTTTGTGTCGGAGACAGAGTGTCTGTGTGTGTGAGATTGTGTGTGTGTGACAGAGAGGGGAATAATTGAACTGCGCCGGCGAAATAGATTGCCGGCGATCTGTTTTGGCGGAGCCTCAAACAGCTGGCCGAACCTTATTATCGAAAAAGATGGCTGGCCTTCTTTTCTTTCGATAATACGGTTTGGCCCGGCCAAATGCCAGAGTTCGCCGGGTTTGAGATGGCCGGTTTTGTTTTTCAATGATAATGGAAACTAAAAGCGACCATCTCAACCCCGGCTACATCCAAGGCATTTGCTCATGGGAGGAGTCAGCATTTGTAGTGCACTAGTCCCCCTGACATGCCAGGATACCAACCGGGCACCCAAGGGGGCACTTCTAAAAATTAAAAAATATATACAAATAGCTCCCAGGTGCATAGCTCCCTTACCTTTAGGTGCTGAGCCCCCCCCCCCCCCCCCAAATCCTCCCCAAACCCACTCCCCACAACTCTACACCATTACCATAGCCCTAAGGGGTGAAGGGGGGGCACCTACATGTGGGTACAGTGGGTTTTTTTTTGGGGGGGGGGGGGGTTGGAGGGCTCAACACTTAGCACCACAAGTGTAACAGGTGGGGGGGGGGATGGACCTGGGTCTGCCTGCCTGAAGTGCACTGTACCCATTAAAAACTGTTCCAGGGACTTGCATACTGCTATCAGGGAGCTGGGTATGACATTTCAGGCTGGCATACAGGCTGGCAAAAAAGGTTTTTATTTTTAATTTTTTAGTGTGGGAGGGGGTTGGTGACCACTGGGGGAGTATGGCGAGGTCATCCCCCATTCCCTCCGGTGGTCAGTTGGGGCACCTTTTTGAGGCTTGGTCGTGAAAATAAAAGGACCAAGTAAACCCGGTGAAATACTGATTAATGCCGGTTTTTTTTTCTATGATCCGCGAAAGCTGGCCATCTGGTAGCCATGCCCTGCCGCCTTTGCTACGCCGCCGACATGCTCCCTTGAACTTTTGCCGGCTCGGCGACGGGAAAGCGGCGATGGTGTAAAAAAAGCAGCTTTCGGTTATACCGACTTCGCCACTTTTGAGAGATCGCTGGCCATCTCCCGATTTATGTCAGAAGATGCCCGGCGATCACTTTCGAAAATAAGCCTGAGAGAGAGAGAGTGTGTCAGAGAGTGTATGTGAGAGACAGTGAGTGAGTGTGTGCCCCCACCCCCCCCTTGCAGGGTCCCCCTCCCCACCCCCACCTTTCTGGTCTCAGGACCCCCTCCCCACCTCCCCTTCCCCTGCCCCACCCACCCATTCATGTCCAGCGACCCTCCCCCCCCCCCCCCCCGGCGCATCAAACCCCCTCGCCACCTGCAGCTGCCACTGGTAACGCTGTCCGGCCGCTGCTGCTTCTCCTGTTGAGCAGCAGTGGCCAGTACCAAAAGAAAAAAAGCAATAAATGTTTTTTTAAACCTGAAACGCGGCACCGCAGACAGCCATCAGGCATCGGGTGTTGGCTCTGCAGCCGCTGCTTTTCTCGCCTCACGTTGCACTCTTCCGGGGTCTTAGTCCAGGGGCAGTGACGTGGAGGCGAGAGGAGGAGCGGCTGCAGAGCAGACAGCCAATGCCTGATGGCTGTCTATGGTGCCGACTTTCAGGTTTAAAAACATTTATGGCTTTTTTTTTCTTTTGTAGCGGCCGCTGCTGCTCAACAGGAGAAGCAGCAGCGGCCAGACAGCTTTACCAGTGGCAGCTGCGGGTGGCGAGGGGGTTGATGTGCTTCGGGGGGGGGGGGGCTTGGGTGATGTGCGGAGGTGGTGTTTGAGCGGCGCACTCACATCTGATTCTCAGGCAGGGGGAGGAGTAGGGGTTTTTCCCTACTCCTCCCCCTGCCTGGGAATCAGCTGTGAGTGACGTCAGCTTGGCTACGGAGCCTAGCTCAGCAACTCCAGGCGCCACGGACACAGGCAGCTACTTTAGAACGTTGGAGGTGAGAATTATATATATATATATATATATATATATATATATATATATATGTGAGTTCCATACACTACGTCTGCCAGATGGTAAAAACTGTCATAGCACTGACATCCAGTGGCCTCCAGATAAGCCCGCACGGTGTTGAGACTTTCCAGCGCTCTTGCAAAAGTGACAGGAGGTTGTTGAATTTCGTCAGCCTGTGCCTCGCTGCTCATTTCATCATCTGTTTCATCATCAGGTGTTGCCTGCGTGTAGGCGCATTTCTCGACATCAGTGCTGTCGTCAGCTGTTTGTAGATCGTAATCAACAGCTATGTAGCCATGAAACTCCTCTTCAGTAACACAAGCTGGGATGTCAGTAGCCTTTTCATCTGACGCGTTTGCAACAGCTGCATCTGTTTCATCCCTCTCCACAACCCTAACAAAGCTTGCACGCTTGTAGCAGTTCACAATGGTTGCCTGTGTAACATGATTCCAGGCTTCTTTCTGCATTTGTAGGGAATCCAACAGTGACAGATTACAAGCCAGTTCAACATGACGTTTATTATTATTATTATTTATTTATTGCATTTGTACCCCACATTATCCCACCTTTTTGCAGGCTCAATGTGGCTTACAGAGTGTTGTTATGATGGAGTCATTACATGATCTTAAATACAATCGATAGGCTGAAGGTAGGTGAGGATTTAGATGGAAAGGTGTTAGGTAAGGTAGTGTGAGAGGTGTTTTTTGATGCACCTGAGTGGTTTGAGGAATGATTTATTAAGGATGTCTTTTGTAGGCTTTGTTGAAGAGATGTGTCTTCAAAGATTTGCGAAAGCTGATTAGATTGTCCATAGTTTTCAGGGCCATGAGTAATGCGTTCCATGTCTGTGTGCTTTTATATGCAAAAGTAGTAGCATATGACTGTTTGTATTTAATTCCTTTACAGCTGGGGAAGTTCAGATTGAGGAATTTGCAGGCTGATCTTTTGGCGTTTTTGGGCGGTAGATCCACTAGGTTTAACATATAGAGTGGGGCATCTGCGTGGATGATTTTGTGAACAGTTGTGCAGATCTTGAACTCAATTCGTTCCTTGAGCGGGAGCCAGTGCAGTTTCTCTCTTAGGGGTTTTGCCCTTTCGTATTTATTTTTTCCAAAGATGAGTCTGGCTGTGGTGTTCTGGGCTGTTTGGAGTTTTTTAATGGTCTGTTCATTACAGCCTGCGTACAGAGTGTTACAGTAGTCCAAATGACGTATCACTAATGACTTTACTAGGGTGCGGAAGATGTTTCTTGGGAAAAAAGGTTTTATTCTTGCCAGTCTGGTAATCCATAGCTCTCATCAGACGACGTAGCACAAGAGCCCGATAATGTTGTTTGAAATTGGCTATTATGCCCTGATCCATAGGTTGGATCAGAGAGGTAGTGTTTGGTGCAGAAGACCACCTTGACGATAGACAGCCTGACATCATCCCTGTGTGCAGCACAATTACCACAAAGCAACAAAATCTGACGCTTTAGTGCCTGCATGCTAGTGTCTAACTTCTTTAGCCACTGCTTCCAAATTTCCCCAGTTATCCATGAATTTGCGTTAGCCTCGTATGACACAGGAAGTCGCTTAACATTCTTGAAGCAACGGGGCTGTTTGCTCTTTCCAATGACGAGGGGTTCCAACTTCTCACTCCCATCCATATTGCAGCAAAGGAGGATCGTCAGTCAGTCCTTCGACGTTTTACTTCCTGTAGTTTCGGCTTGTTTGAATGCAAGTGTTCCATCAAGAATCGCTCGCCAGTAGAAACTGTTTTCGTCAGCATTGAACATGTCACGAGGTGCAAACTCGTTCAAGATAGTAGGAAGAACTGAAACAACCCAATTTTCAGCACCCAAGTCATTAGCGTCTTGTTTCTCACCATGCTGTTTCTTGAATTTTATGTTGTTCCTCTTCTTCCATCTTTCCAACCATCTAACAGTGGCTTTGAATTCAGTTAGTCCAAGACTTTCAGCTAGCTGATTAGCTTTCTCCATAAGCAGTGGACCACTGACAAGAAACTGTCTGCTTCTGACTTGAGAAAACCACCGAAGAAGAGCATCTTCTACCTCCTCAGCTTTTCCCACCCGTTTTCGTTTCCGGTGTGGATTTGTATTGTTTTACCAGTCTTCCAGAAGCTGGTCTTTCTGTTTCAAGATACATGAAATTTGACAGGGATCGACACCATATTCTTTAGCAATAGATGCTTGACTTTTTGTTTTCTAACTTTTTAAGAACACTGGAGTCATCATGCAACTGTAAGACTTTAACACTGGCTGAATGAATAGAAGAACTTCTATTCGTTCAGCCAGTGTTAAACTCTTACAGTTGCATGATGACTCCAGTGTATATTCTAACAACATTTTTTCGCTTCTTCTGCCTGTGGCAGTTAACCAACGAGATTTCAAATTTACCGCCCCTTTGTCACGCATCAATCGACTTCCATATTTCTCGTGTTGGCTTATGCGGAGTCTTTCCTGCAGAGGAGTGGTCTTTAAACCATGCATATAAGCGAATCTTGCACTTATCAGTGGTGCGCTAAACTGAAGTTTGTCCCCATAAAAATTGATGGCACCAAAAACGGGACCGAAGTACGGCATGCAGTTAAACAGAGCATGCGCTTATCCGACATGCGCTTAAATGGAGTGCACTGTTCATCATATATATATATATATATATATATATATATATATATATATATATATATATATATATATATATATATATATACAGTGGGGGAAATAAGTATTTGATCCCTTGCTGATTTTGTAAGTTTGCCCACTGACAAAGACATGAGCAGCCCATAATTGAAGGGTAGGTTATTGGTAACAGTGAGAGATAGCACATCACAAATTAAATCCGGAAAATCACATTGTGGAAAGTATATGAATTTATTTGCATTCTGCAGAGGGAAATAAGTATTTAATCCCTCTGGCAAACAAGACCTAATACTTGGTGGCAAAACCCTTGTTGGCAAGCACAGCGGTCAGACGTCTTCTGTAGTTGATGATGAGGTTTGCACACATGTCAGGAGGAATTTTGGTCCACTCCTCTTTGCAGATCATCTCTAAATCATTAAGAGTTCTGGGCTGTCGCTTGGCAACTCGCATCTTCAGCTCCCTCCATAAGTTTTCAATGGGATTAAGGTCTGGTGACTGGCTAGGCCACTCCATGACCCTAATGTGCTTCTTCCTGAGCCACTCCTTTGTTGCCTTGGCTGTATGTTTTGGGTCATTGTCGTGCTGGAAGACCCAGCCACGACCCATTTTTAAGGCCCTGGCGGAGGGAAGGAGGTTGTCACTCAGAATTGTACGGTACATGGCCCCATCCATTCTCCCATTGATGCGGTGAAGTAGTCCTGTGCCCTTAGCAGAGAAACACCCCCAAAACATAACATTTCCACCTCCATGCTTGACAGTGGGGACGGTGTTCTTTGGGTCATAGGCAGCATTTCTCTTCCTCCAAACACGGCGAGTTGAGTTCATGCCAAAGAGCTCAATTTTTGTCTCATCTGACCACAGCACCTTCTCCCAATCACTCTCGGCATCATCCAGGTGTTCACTGGCAAACTTCAGACGGGCCGTCACATGTGCCTTCCGGAGCAGGGGGACCTTGCGGGCACTGCAGGATTGCAATCCGTTATGTCGTAATGTGTTACCAATGGTTTTCGTGGTGACAGTGGTCCCAGCTGCCTTGAGATCATTGACAAGTTCCCCCCTTGTAGTTGTAGGCTGATTTCTAACCTTCCTCATGATCAAGGATACCCCACGAGGTGAGATTTTGCGTGGAGCCCCAGATCTTTGTCGATTGACAGTCATTTTGTACTTCTTCCATTTTCTTACTATGGCACCAACAGTTGTCTCCTTCTCGCCCAGCGTCTTACTGATGGTTTTGTAGCTCATTCCAGCCTTGTGCAGGTGTATGATCTTGTCCCTGACATCCTTAGACAGCTCCTTGCTCTTGGCCATTTTGTAGAGGTTAGAGTCTGACTGATTCACTGAGTCTGTGGACAGGTGTCTTTCATACAGGTGACCATTGCCGACAGCTGTCTGTCATGCAGGTAACGAGTTGATTTGGAGCATCTACCTGGTCTGTAGGGGCCAGATCTCTTACTGGTTGGTGGGGGATCAAATACTTATTTCCCTCTGCAGAATGCAAATAAATTCATATACTTTCCACAATGTGATTTTCCGGATTTAATTTGTGATGTGCTATCTCTCACTGTTACCAATAACCTACCCTTCAATTATGGGCTGCTCATGTCTTTGTCAGTGGGCAAACTTACAAAATCAGCAAGGGATCAAATACTTATTTCCCCCACTGTATATATATACACACACACACACAAACAAACATTTGAGTGTTGTATTATATTTTGCAAATGAAAGGAACAATACAAAATTATATTGAGCTTGCTTTGGCTTTATTTCAGTTGCAGTTCTTTAATTGTATGTGAAGTTTGGAAAGTTGTAATCCATATGCTAAGGAGACCTTTCCGGGGTGCTCTTTTAGGGGCCGATGCATCAACAAAAACGTTAAAGCCCTTCCCTTACCGATTTCTTAGCAAATCGGTAAGAAACGGGCATGCATCAAGGAAATCGCATGCAAATGAGCTGGTCGCTGCTAGCTCATTTGCATGGGATTTCCTTCCAAGCCAGTCGGCCAGCTGAATATGCGCAGAGCAGCCAAATGTTATGTTGGCTGCTCTGTGCATGCCAAGGACGTCCTTTATGGACGTCCTTCACTCAAAAAAAACAAAAAAAACAAAAAAGAACCAAGGCCTCCCCATAATAGTTGCAGACTTTCACATGCCAAGGATGTCCTTCACTCAAAAAAACAACAACAACAAAAAAAGGAAACCTGTCAGCAGCCTGAAACCTCAGAAGAGAAAGAGTCCCAGTTAATTTAAGTGCTGCTGCTTGTGTAACATTTCCATTGTTTACTGCTTTGCATGTTAAAGGCAGGCTTACATCAGGCAATTAAGAAGGACTTTCGAAGGAAAAAAAAAATGAGGTCCCTGCTTATCTTACCTGCCTGAACTGACCACAGCCACAGTTCTCTCAACAGTCCCCTCCAAGGTTGTTTTCAGCTTGCGCCCCCCCCCCCCCCCCCCCAGGATCGGGACGTGCGAGGATGTATAAATCAAAACTTTTTGCATGTCCCTCCCTCCAGGTTTCTCTCTCTGCCAATCACAGCGCGTTTAGCTGTTACCAGTATCAGCTAAACGCTCTGTGATTGGCGGAGAGAGATCTGGCGGGAGGGACATCCAAAAAGTTTTGATTTGGACGTCCTCGCACTTCCCGATCCTCTGTGTGTGTGTTGGGGGGGGGGGGGCGCAACCTTGGAGGGGCTGTTGAGAGAACTGTGGTTGTGGTCAGTTCAGGCAAGTAAGAAAAACACGTCCAAGAAGGATGCCCATCACAAAAGCTGCAGGAAGACGTCCAGCTCGAGTTAGGCACTTGGATGTCCCTGATGAGCACTTGGATGTTTTTTTTTTCCTTCAGATTCCCTTGCAGCAGCCCCAACGAGAGGTGCAGAGTGTCAGCAAAGCTTCCCGGAGAAGCCACGCTCCCTTCTCCCTCCCTCCACACCTGGCTGCTCCCTACCTTCCGTGTGGCAGCTGGAAGCAGTGAGCCACATACGATTAATCAGACTTCTCTAAACTGACTGGAACTTCGAGGAGATGCATCCTGTTTAAAGAATGTAGCCCTTCCCTTGGAGAAAGCTGCAAACGTCCAAGTGCTCGTCAGGGATGTCCTTTTTTTGTTTTAGTGAAGGACGTCCATGTTAGGCACTTTAGAAGGATGTCCCTGGCGAACACTGGACATTTTTTTTCCAGATTGTCATCCGTTTTTGGAGCTTGTTGTTCAGCTCTGCAAGAATTTTTTTTCCTTCCGATTCCCTCACAGCAGCCCCAATGAGAGGTGCAGACTTCCCGTTAGGTTTTCCATGATCGGAAAATGGTTGTGCATCTCATTACAATATGAATTTTACTCATTATAATACTAATTTGCTCAGCTGCATTCTGTTTTTGTTAGCTGCAACTGTGACAGGACGATGCCTTTTTGTGCATGTCCTGGTTTACTACTTGCATGTTAAACTGGCTAGAACCAGTTTAAAACCCATGTTGCTGGCTCGTTAACTTTAGTGCATCTGGCCCTTAGTGTGTATATGTAATATATATGCCTTTATGCGTCCCCCACCTCAAGCTTTAGTTATTTCTCCCTTTACCCCCAAGTCTTCCTCGGGGCTCCCTCCAACAAGCCATCATTTGGCTTTAATATCAATCCCTAGCCCAGCAAACTCTCCCTTTCATCTCAGTCTGTCTTATTGTGTCCACATCCCCCCCCCCTTAAATCATCTTTCATGGTCTCAGTTTCTCTGTCACTGTCCCTATCAATCTCATTTTGGTCTCAGTCTTTCTCCTGCCCATCATCTCACCCCTTTAGCCTTGGTTTCCATCTGCCCACCTCAGGCCCTGTCCAAGAATATCAGATGCCAGGAGGTCCAGGCCACAGTTTCCTTCAGGAACCCTCTCAGTGTGATGATTAGGAATCATTGTTGAGCACTGGCTAGGATCCCTTCCCTATGGAGATATAAAAGCTTTCTACAACATCTCCCAACCTTGATCATCTCAAGGAGCCAAATGCCAGCTTGGGAACTGAATCCATATCTCCTATAAAGTAGAATGCAGCTCTGCTACTAAGTTATTGGACATAACTGAAACCGTAACTTAAGTTACTGGACATAAATAAAAGCCAGTATGGTCATTTTCTGAATATATTCAGTACGTAGTAGTAGCCTGTCTAAAAAAAACAAAACGGTTTCTTTTTCTCTTTGCAAATTTCTTAGACAACATGCTTCTGAGGAGTTCCATAAAGAATGACAAGAAGAAGCAGAGTGAGGATAAAGGGCCTACACCATCTCCAAAAATGCTGCAGTGTCGCTGCTATCACCATTGTCCAGAAGACTCTACCAACAACACCTGCAGGTTGGTGCAAGTTATGTATTGAAATATGTTACTTTTTAGATTGATTCTAATGCCTTCTACTTTCAAATCCTATTCACAAGTACCTGGCAAGGAGGAAGTGATGTCATCTGAGAGATGGCTGCTTAGCTGTCAAGCTCCTCCAATCCCTGCTTAATAGAGCTGCTCTTAGCGTGGTTGCTGGTTTCATTTTGGCTCCTCAAGGACTTCTCCTGAATCGTACTGCTTCCCAGAGATGCTTAGCAGAAAAAGTAAGCCCGATCTTAAGGCTTATGCCTTTCAGCCATTGGAGTCCGGTGACCAAACAGATGGCAAGATGGCGCCCCTGCTTGAGGACTCCATGAGGGAGGCAGATCACCACGGCGACAGACCAGGGGTTGACCGAGATGCCATGCCGGAAACTCGGGCCGAGCTCTGTACATGGATCACAGACTTGAAATTCACAATTGTGACAGTGCAGCAGGAGCTCCATAAAGATGTGGAAGGTTTGCGGAGAATGGTGGAAGATATGGGCCAACGGCTTGATGACTTTGAGGAGCGGGTAATTGATGACAGTGGGGATATTGTGGCTTTGCAAAAATGCTATGATGCCATAGAAACCAAACAGGAAGATCTCCTATCTAATATTGAGGATGGAGAGAATAGAGCACACCGCAGTAACCTCGGGGACCATGTTGTCCTTGAGGCTCAAGGGGAGCAGTCAGCGGAAGAACTCATGCAATCCTTCTGCTGCCAATTTTTTTCAGGTTTTGGACTCTGCAGCAAAACTCTGTGCAGAGTTTTAGAACCTAAACTAGCAGATAGGCCATGGGATATTGTGTCGTGGTTCCTAGTGAAGGAGCACGTTCTGCATGCCGTACATCAGTTGAATATGAGCAGACACCGAAGTAGAACTCTTTGCAGATATTTCACTGTAACTGCGCAAACGTAGAAAATTCCATGAAGTTACCAAATGCCTTACCTCGCAGAGCATCACATACCATTGACACTAACCTTTTGAACTTTCGTTTACGCTCCAGAACTGTCTTCATAGAGTCAACACTCCACTGGAGGCCATGGAGCTCTTAATTATGGCAAAAATGTGGCATATTACAGAGGACCGAGATCATAGAGTGAGAGGAGTGGCCCGGCAGGGGCCTCCAACACAGTGGTAGCGGTCATGGTGGGGTGACCCTAAAACTCTTCAACTGCAACACAACTCCGACATCTCCCCTGCAGATTCTGACACCCTGACCTGACTTTGCTCACTTGGACATAGTCTGTGCTTTTAGCTTTTTGATTCAGCATGGGATTAACCATTGGCATATTTTTGGTTCATAACGAAGAGGTTCTTATGCTTACTCTAAGGAGCTGCTGTTTTTACACCAGTGGCTTCTTACTGTGCCCTAGCGGGCATGGGTCCAATGGAATTTTAGGAGAGGTTTTAGGGGGGGAAGTGGGGGGATTTATGTTTAGTTGGTTGCTGAATGTTCATAGATACAACTGTGGGTTTTTGGGACTGTTCCAGCTTTATTCTATGTTTCACATGGGCCCATAAATACCTCATTTTGTTATTGGGTCCATTAAACGGATAGCATTGCTTACATCGAATGTCCGTCTTCATATGGGGATGGGATTTAATCAAGAAACTCACCTTAAGCCTGCTTATGAGCATCTTCTACAATATAAACACTATCCTCACATCTGCTTGACATGCAATAGATCAAATACTAAGACGCATGGTGTGGGGATAGTGTATATGTGCTCCCTTAACCCTGAGGTGCAGGATATAGTTTAACATTGGTGCTGTATTCTCTTAAAAGTGAAGATTGGGTCCTCCTTATATACTCTGGAGAAGAAAGCTTTCTATATGGAGATAGGCAGGTTGATTGATTCCAGATTGGGGGAGATTTTAATCTTACACCTGACCTGGCTCTAGATAATTCAGCTTTGGGAGTCCATTATGACTATGCAGATAGGAAGCAATTAAAACCGCTTTTTTCCCAATGGGATTTGGTTGACCTCTGAAGACATTTTCATTCGAGAGAGCATGATTATACCTACTTCTACATGATACCCATTCCGGAGTTGGTTTTTGGGAGCTGATAAGTCGGTTCTTTGGGTTCAAGATGCTGTCATCAACCTTTGTGAATGGTCTGACCATGACCCAATTCTGGCTTTTAATCCAAGAGGCTGCAGAGGCTTATGGTACCCGGGACTGGAGGTTTAATGATGGTCTCTTGCTTCACCCGCAGAATGTGAAAGTTGGAAGGACCACTTAAAGAATATATTGAGTTTAATAACTATCCAGATATTGCTCCTAGAACCTTTTGGGAAGGTTTGAAAGCTGTCTTGAGAGAGAAGGTTATATGTCTGGAGGCCCACTGACGTTAAACCCGAGCACAACAGCAAGAGTCCCTGAGGCACCAATTGGCTCAGCTAGAAACTCAGTGCAAGCATGGCAGAGGGCCTCGTGGGCTTCTTACCCAATTGGAGGCCACCCGGGGAGCCCTCTAAGATGTGAAACTTGAATTGCAGTTGCTGAACAACTTCAGTTCCTCCAACAGGAATATCTGAGACTAGCAATAGAGCCAGTTGGCTCCTGGCCAATAAATTAAAGCATCGACAGGTCAGGAGCCATATCCCTGTGATTAAAGATTTCTTGGGAGTGGAACATAGGGATCCCCGACAAATTAGTGAAGTGTTCACTGAATTCTACAAAACCCTTTCTACACCTGACACTATAACGGATGAGGGTGTGGTAGATGATTACTTGGTCTGAGGGAGAGGCAGCTGTTTTGTCGGTACCAATAAAGGAGGATGACACCTTACTGGCTATCAAATCACTGCCTCTTGGTAGAGCTCCAGACCTCGATGGGTTTTAGTAACTGCTTTTATAAGTGTTTCCGAGGCCTTTTAGTAAAACTTTAACATGAATGTTTAGTAGCTTACAAGACAGGGATGAGTTTCCCCACTCGTGGAGGTTAGCTGGAGCGACTTTGATTCTGAAACCGGGTAAAGATCCCACTCAATGTGGCTCCTTTAGGCCAATCTTATTATTATTAGGGACTGACTATGAGATCTTCACAAAACGTTTGGCCACCCGCTTACAGTCATACCTGCCCAACCTCATACAAGATGATCAGACTGGGTTTATTACGGGGCACCAAACGTTTCACAACATTCGGAGAGTGCTACATAGAGTAAATACAATTCATGTGGCCCGGGATCAGGCAGAGCCGGCCCTGATCTTATGCATAGATGCAGAAAAAGCAGTTGATTGGGTTTCCTGGCCCTTTCTGCTTTGCATATTGACTCAACGCGTTAGTTAAAATGTATACTAAACCACTGTCCAGTCTTCAAATTAATGGAGTATATGGGAGCTGCTTTGAATTGGCTAGAGGCACCAGACAGGAGTTTGCTCGGTCCCCCCTGCTATTTGTCCTGGCCATGGAGCGGGATGACATTCAAGGCATTATTAATGGAGGTTTAGTGAATAAGATCTTACTATTCGCAGATGATGTGCTCCTGATTTTGGACGCCCAAGAGAATCACTTCCACGGATGGTGGAGGCTTTGGAGACATATGGTCACATTTTGGGCTTTAAAATAAATTATGCTAAGTCTGAAATTTTAAATGTTTCCTTAGGTCCAGCTGATATATCGTGGATACAGTCTTATTATCCCTTCCAATGGGCTTCTAAGATCCTGAAGTATCTGGGAATTTATATGAGGCATATTACCCCCTATTTTGTGCTCACTTTGGGCAGACCTAGAGAAATTGGAACGTCTGCAAATATGGTTGGGTAGGGTATGTGCTATTAAGGTGATGGTGCTGCCCAAATTGTATCTATTTGTAGCACTTCTGATAGATTTGCATGATCATTTTTCCAAATTCCTACAATGTAGAGTGTTCCACTATATCTGGAAGTGTAAATCTCCATGTTTCAGCTGAGAAGTGGAGGGAGGTGTTTCCCAATTTTCAGCAATATTATATAGCAGATCAGTTAAAACATTTGGTGGCTTGGCAGAGGGATCCCCATAAGAGCTGAGTTCATATGGAACAACATGCTCTAGGTGAGGTGCCACTGGCCCAGGTCCCTTGGCTCCCTCTGGTCCCTTGGCGCCCCTGTCTGATCTGCAGGCTTTAATTGGGAGGGCCAGTCCTTATCTGACCATGACAAAGGGGAACGGGAACTTGGTCACGGATTAGGATGTGTTTTTTTTTGGTTACCCCTCTTGTGGTAGCTGAGAGGTTTGTAACGGGTTGTAGTGACCCTAGATATTGTGAATGGGTGGCCAAGGGGTTGACTTAATTGGGGCACCTGGTAGAGGAGGGGACGTTGCTAGCATTCTCAGAGTTAGAAGAGGAGTATGGATTGACCCAGAATGATGCATTTCACTTATGCCAACTGTCTGATTTTATCACCAGACATGCTCTTCCAGATTTACCTAAGGCTGAGACCGCTTAGAGTGGGCAGTGAATGGCAGTAGTGGCAGGGGCTGTGTTTCCTGCTTCTATAAAGCTTTGGTCCAACAGGATGCACTTCCTGTTAAAATATCTTCAGATGTGAGAAGCTGCCTTGGGAAGGTACACATCACAGACGAGTGGAAGCGGATTTTCAAAAGGTTATTAAAAGTCAGTGGCTAGCAATACAGTGGAAAATGGATATAAAATGATGTATATGTGGTATCTCACCCAGGACCATTTACATGCTATTTACCCTGCCACTTCCGATTTAATAGTGGATTCCCACTGTCATCCTCGATGGGGAGTAGATTACTGAACCTTAAACCTTCAGTGTTGCTGGGTAAATTCAACAGATTGGTTTTTCATATCATAACAGCTGGCCGAATTGTGTTGGCGATGACCTGGCGGGCAGCACTTGCTGATGAAAGTGGGCTATGTTTGTTGAATGCCTAAATTGACTGCTCTATGGTGCAATAAAATGTGAAACCTTATTAAGGTCTGAGAGCCATTCACCATCTTGGGGGGGGGGTGGGGGGTAGTGATTTTATTCTTGTTACTATTTTATGGTTGCAGGCAGTGGCACTACCTTGCTGTATTAGCCGTGGGGGAGGGGGGAATGGGGCTTGAGCATCCTTTGCTGTGCCTGAGTTCTCTTGTGTCTTATACCACATAGTAGTGGTATGGCTTCTGCTGTGATAGACACATTTGTTTGTATTATGCTGCAATTGTTATATTGCTCTGTTTTCTATTCTATAAAATTACAGTAAAAAAGTACCTAGCAAGATCCTAAAATGCAGATACATGCCATTCGGTTTGTCCTCAAAGATAAGGAATACATTTCCCCAAGTCACCTTAATAATGGTTATGGACTTTTCCTCCAGGAAGTTGTCCAACTCTTTTTAAAACTTAGCTACACAAAACAGTTTTTACTACATCCACCAGTAAGGAATTCCAGAACTTAATTATGCTTTGCCTGACAAAGATATTTCTAATTTGTTTTAAATGTACATAAGTATTGCCATACTGGAACAGACCAAAGGTCCATCAAGCCCAGCATCCTGTTTCCAACATTGGCCAATCCAGGTCACAAATACCTGACAAGATCCCCAAAAAGTACAAAACATTTTATACTGCTTATTCCAGAAGTAGTGGATTTCCCCTAAGTCCAATTTATTAATGGTCTATGGACTTTTCATTTAGGAAGCCGTCCAAACCTTTTTTTAAACTCTGCTAATCTAACCACCTTTACCACATTGTCTGGCAACGAATTCCAGAGTTTAATTATACGTTGAGTGAAGAAAAATTTTCTCCGATTCGTTTTAAATTTACTATTTTGTAGCTTCATCGCATGCCCCCTAGTCCTAGTATTTTTAGAAAGCATAAACAGACGCTTCACGTCTACCCGTTCAACTCCTCATTATTTTATAGACCTCTATCATATCTCCCCCTCATCCGCCTTTAGTAACTTTATTTCATGCCTCCTCTAGTTTTTGTACTCTTTGAAAGAGTAAACAACTGATTTACGTTTCTTCACTCAGAACTCATTGATCATTTTGCAAGGGTTAGAATTGTTTTACATCCAACGTGACCTTTTTGCATCCAGATCCAGAAATAGATCTCTGAGAGCATGGGGCATGCCATGATGAACATGTAGGAAAATTGAAGGTGAAAATAGGCCACCTTCACTAAGAAAATTACTGCCCAGGGATTATGACAGTTCTCAGGCTAGCATCAGCTGAAAAAGCTGACTTCGAATCAGGGAAGGTAGTGTAAATCTCAATGTATGAAGTTGCTTTAGCTGTCTAGGGATTTGATTTTTTTCAAATTTTGACTGTGCAGCAAGATCACCCATGAAGAATTAAGTACAGTTTGGAAAGTAGGAGTACACCACATTCAAGCGTAACCATATGCAGAATTACCAATGGCGATGTACAAAAAGAATTGGCTACACTGAGCTGTTCCTTGGCAGGTTTGTTCTGCTGTTTTAATATGTGGAGAAAGGAATAGAAAATACAACTGTGAATATAAAAAAAAACTGAGAGGGTTCCTGGAGGAAACCATGGCCTTGATGTCCTGGCACCCATGGTTAAGTAAGCTGCTTTGAGCAGGGACCATCCTCTGTGTTAAATTGTACAGTGCTGCTGCGTAACCCTGGTAGCGCTTTAGAAATGTTTAGTAGTAGTAGTACTTTGAGCACTGCGTGTGGTTCTGGTCACCCTATCTCAACAAAAAAAGGAAGTCCAAACATGCGCCCTATCCTAACAAAGATGTAGCAGAGTAGAAAGGAGAAGGGCATAATAAAGATTAAAGACCATGAGGGGCATAATCGAAAGGGGCACCCAAGTTTTCCTGAGGACGTCCTCGCAGGACGTCCCTGCGAAGGGGCGGGGTAACCTGTATTATCGAAATAAGATGGGCGTTCATCTTTCATTTCGATAATAAGGTCAGGGACGCCCAAAGACATTTAGGTCATCCCTAGAGATGGTCGTCCTTAGACTTGGTTGTTTCTGGTTTTCGGTGATAATGGAAACTAAGGACGCCCATCTCAGAAATGACCAAATGCAAACCCTTTGGTCGTGGGAGGAGCCAGCATTCCTAGTGCACTGGTCCCCCTGACATGCCAGGACACCAACCGGGCACCCTAGGGGCACTTCAGTGGACTTCAGAAAAAGCTCCCAGGTACATAGCTCCCTTACCTTGTGTGCTGAACCCCCCAACTGCCCCCAAAACCCACTACCCACAACTGTACACCACTACCATGGCCCTTTCAGGTGAAGGGGGGCACCTAGATGTGGGTACAGTGGGTTTCTGGTGGGTTTTGGAGGTCTCACATTTACCACCACAAATGTAACAGGTAGGGGGGTGGGCGGGCCTCGGTTCGCCTGCCTGAAGTGCACTGCACCCACTAAAACTGCTCCAGGGACCTGCATACTGCTGTGATGGACCTGAGTATGACATTTGAGGCTGGCATAAAGGCTGGTACAAAATATTTTTAAAGTTCTTTTTTGAGGGTGGGAGGGGATTAGTGACCACTGGGGGAGTAAGGGGAGGTCATCCCTGATTCCCTCCGGTGGTCATCTGGTCAGTTCGGGCACCTTTTTGTGCCTTGATCATGAGAAAAACTGGACCAGGTAAAGTCGTCCAAATGCTCGTCAGGGACGCCCTTTTTTTTCCATTATGGTTCGAGGACGTTCATGTGTTGGGCACGCCCAAGTCCCACCTCTAACACGCCCCCAGGAACTTTGGTCATCCGTGCGACAGAAAGCAGTTGAGGACGCCCAAACCAGCTTTATGATCCCTTCCTATCTCTGAGATCATCTTCCACTGTGCTTGTCCCATGCTTTCTTGAATTCCAATATTGCCCTCATTTTAACTTCCATTGGGAGGCTGCTTCATGCAGTCTCTACCCTTTCCATAAAGAAATATTTTCTTAGATTAATCCTGAATCCACTCCTTCACTATCATCTTATGATGCTTTGTTCCAATAGAAAAGAAACCCGCCTCCTGTGCATTTATATCAAATACCATGGAGGCATTTAAATGCCTCTCTCACATCTCCCCATATTCTCTTACTTCTAAAGAATATATGTATTTTAGATCTTTAAATCTGCCCTGTGTGGTTTATAACAAAGACCTCTGACTGTTTAGTAGCCACTATTTGCACCAACTCCTTCCTTCCATAGTACTCAAAATGAGGTCTTGCCAGAGAATTTACTCCTGGGGAATTCTGTTCAGAAAATTTCAAAATTCTGTACACAATATTTGAAAATTCTTCAAAATCCTGCACACTTTATTTGTAATTTTTCTGTACAGAATTCCTCCATTATAAGGGCTGGCATCTCCCCCAGGCGCACACATCCCCCAACCACCTTTTTCTAGCCCTCCACCCCATGTCACAAACACTATCCACCTTTCTCAGCCCCCACTCCCGTGGCAGACACCAGTCATCCACCATGCTCCAGTCCTCCACCCTCTCATGGTACACACCACCCCATCCACCTTGCTTCAGTCCCTCCTCATGGTACTTCATCCACCTTTTTTCCATGCATCTCCTGCTCTCCTCTCTGCCTACCTGCACATGCACCACTACAGTATGGCAGGAGACAGGAGCTGCACAGCCACACATCAGGCTGTTTCCTCCTTCTCTGCTATCATTGCCCGAGTGTTCCTTTGAGCCATGCAGGCCTCAGTACAGCCACACTGCTTAAAGGAACCACTGGGGATCACGGTGGCAGAGAAGACAGAAGCAGTTTGATGTGCAACTAAGCAGCTCTTCTCTCTTGCCACGCTGTGTGGTGCGTGTGCAGGTACGCAGAGAGGGAAGGAGGCAGCCAGCTGGAAACAGATTATATTTAGCATACTTTGGTGAAAGGCAGAATTCTGTGCAATCTGTGGAGGAGGAGAATTCTGTGCAAATTCTGCATTAAGTAGAATGTCCTCAGGAAGTAAGAATTATACAAAGGTGCTTTGATCTCGTTTTTCTTGCTGCCTATTCCTCTCCTTCATCTCAATCATCTTCTTGGCTTTTCTTATTGCCTTTTGGGATTCTGTTTGCTTTTTTTGTATTCTGCTATGAAGCAAGCAGAAGATTTCAGTGTATGTTCTACAGTGACACCTAGGTCCTTTTCCTGGGATTGTGACTCCATCATTTGGGTTGTTCTTCCCTATATATACAGCATTTTGCAGTTATTCACAATTTTGTCTGCCATTTGTCCTGCAATCCACACGTGATTTAACAAGTTTGAATAATTTTGTATCTGCAATAATTGTGTGTCAAATCTATGAATTGGAAGAATGCATCTGGTTTAATTGGGTGTGGAGGGTAGAGGGAAAGGGTAACGTTTTACTAAATTTGAAACCTGTGCAAGTATTTAATTTCCTTTTCTGCAGTATGAACATTTTTTTGTTTTGCTCAGTGCCTCTGAGGTAGAGAATGCCACAGGGACAAAATTTGTCCCCACTTCATCCCCGCAGGCCCTGTCTCCATCCCTGCAGGTTCTGGCCCCACCCCATCCCCATGGGCTCCGTTCTCATCTGCAGAAGCCTCGAACACTTAAGGTTTTATATTTAAATCTTTTTAAAGTATGAAAAGGAACAATATGCTGTTCAACTGTTGTATATAAATTACAAATAGAAAACAATAGTAACAACTAGCAGCCATAATAACCCTCTCACCACCACCACCATCTACCCTTCCAACCCCAACAATAGCTGACTTCTATTACTCCAAGGAATCCTAATCCACCCTGTTAAATTGTTCAGGGGTACAAAATACAACCCGTTCTGTATGCGCTAGAGGGGAAAAATATGCCCTGTGAAGCACACTTATGATTTTTTAATCTGTGGATGAATAAGAAGTCATCAACAATCTCAGGATTCAGTCTAGCTCTCCTGTTTTCCACAGTCACTCCTGTAATAGAAGATGTCTTCTTAGAAGATGTGCTGGTAGCAGGATGTACAGGATCCCCCGTGCAAATTTTGCTAGCTGTGGCCAGCATGTTTGCTTGTTTTTCAAAAAAATAAAAATACTGTCATCTGCATTAATCAAACATAACAGTCCAGTTCATTGACAGGCTTCAAAGTAGAAAGTGACACAGGAACAAAGTTTGTCCCCGTCCTCATGGACTCTGTCCCCATCCCCACAGTTACTGTGGGTCCCTGTCCCTGTGCCATTCTCTACTCTGAGGTTATGAACATGCGTAATGTGATAGAGAACACAGAAAATTTAGCCTGTTGCACCACTCATGCCTTTGACCTTCACCCCCACACTATCAAGTCATCCATTAGTGTACATTTTGCTCCCCGTTACACATGTTCTTGTAAACTATGATGTTATGAATCACTTTACGTTTATAATTAGCTATAAACAGTCAGGAAAGTTGTTGACAATAACTCAAGAAGTCATCCAGGAGAGAGTGTTGCTTAGTAGGGCAGGGCAACAAATCACCCTTAATAGTGCTTCATACTGCCTTGTCACAGGTAGTCCTGATGGGATTTTCTGTTTGGATTCAACCATGAGCCTCTTCGTTCCAAAGCAAATGTAAAGCAAAATGACTGTTGTGTATATACTAGTGTTCCTAAAGCCACTTTAATAAATACATTTTTACTCAATTGAGAAAAATTCCTTTCTTGCTATGGTTTCTATACTGAGAAAACACAAATCCGTGATTGTTTTAACATTTGACAAGTAACACGTTGATGCTGTTTAAGTTTCTGCATTAGGGGCTGACATGTTATTGACATGTTTGCATTGTACCAGTGTCGTTGAGATGTTGTTTAACGTGTTTCGCCCCACTGGGTCCTCTACACAGACATGCCTGAGGATGTGCATGATGGAAAGGGAAACATGCCATTGTATCACACTGTAAGTGTACACTTTTCAAAATTATTTAAAAGTGGCTTTCCTTTTCATTACCCACTCATATCCCCACAAGCAGGCATGCTTTCCTTTCTAATCACTCCCAAGTGTCACTTACAATGATATTGAAGACTGACTGAGTTACCCAGTGTTGTTCAGGAAGTGGTTTCCATTGGTTGCTGTATTAGAAAACAGAAAAAGTCAAATTTAGTAAATTATACATTGCATCAGATTTTTTTTGCCATATATTTACTGGAATATATAATGAGCTTTGTTTTAGAATTAGGGGCAAATGCATTCTAATTTTTTCCAGTTCCAGCGGTTGAGGACCTTTCATAAAGTAGGCAAAGAGAAGTGCAAGCAGTCCTCTTGGTTGATATATGCTGCCTTAAGTGATTTTCCTCAGTGGAGAGACAGAGCGAGTCTGCATTTTTCAGAGAAAAAGAGAAACAGACTGTGAGCATTTCTTAGAAAGAGAGATTGTATCGGAGAGAAAGCACGTGCATGTGCTTCTCAGAGAAAGTGTTGTGTATGTTTCTCAAAGAATGTCTAGGTGTTTCTCAGAGAGAGAGAGAGGGAGAGCCAGAGAAAAAGTATTTATAAGGAGAAGTAGCCTAATGGTTAGTACAGCGGGTTCAAGTTCCACTGCAGCTGCTTGTGACCCTGGGCAAATTGCTTAACTCTCTCCATTGCCCCAGCTACAAAATTTGTAAACTGCTTTGATTTTAACCACAGAAATGTGGTATATCAAATCCTATCTCCATCCCCATCCGGTGCCCCCTGCAGTGGTGACAATGTAAAGCTTATGGAAGCTCTTGCTGGACTCAAGAAAAAGAACTACTAAAACTTTGCAGGAGGTAACAATGCTTGTTGCTAACGTTGGGTCTTTAGCTTGTATTGTTGAAGGAATTAGACCATTCTGGCAAGATTCATCAAATGCAGGAGAATGTGAAGGTACTCCAGGATTTTCAAATATTTATTTACCGCCTTTTTGAAAGAATTCACGCAAGGCGGTATACAGTAAGAATAAATCAAACATGAGCAATAGACAATTACAGCAGTAAAAATATTCAAATAACAATACGAAGTATGGCATAGTATACTACTTACAATGTCAACATAATACGTAATAAACAGTGTAGGGTATAAGCAAAGATGGAACATATAGATAAGAGAGTAAGAGGAGCTAGAAAATTAAGGTGACTAATTTAAAGAAAGGTGCACATGAGGTCAGAGAGATGATTAAATATTATCTCAGCTAGGGTCGGTGTGGATAAACTATGACAAAAGATAGACCTTTAGTCCAAAGGAAAATCAAACGAATTGAAAATTATAACAGAAGACTTCACCCCCATTTGTTAAATTTTCCGGTTTATCCAGTTATGCCCTCCCAGGATTTATTTAAAAAAATACGTTTTGGAAATTTTTTAACTTCCTCAATCCTCTATTCCACCTCTAAATAAAATGTATTATCTCGCTGTTGCCTCGAAAGATTCCCAGGGTTGAAGGGGATTTCAAGGGGTTGAAAATGCTCAAAGTAAACAATATTTCTGCAATTTTAGAAGACTCAGAAGTCTGAAATTTCACAGTGGGCCACGTTGTTCAAGTTCAGGAGGCAATGAATTCCATACAGTTACTGCTTGATAAGAAATAGAAGTGGAAGGGTAGCTTGTATACCTGACCTTCACCAAATACAATGGAGCCTCACCATGCAACATTCTAAAATTTGTAATCCCCACTTTAAACTAATGTAAGACCTGTGGTGGCAAAGGAACTTCAGATAGATTTTTGACATACCCCTTTCCAAAAAAATCAGCAAATAGCTTTTGAATAAAAGAATGGGAATGCTCTGGGAACTGAAGAGATGTCAAAGATGACGATATATCAGCCACTGTAACCAACACTGGTGTAGAAGATGTAGGCCATTGTGCAAAGTACTGTGCAGAAGCAAGCTGTTCTGTACTGAACATGTCTTCCATAACATTAGGGGAGTCCACAAGACAGATGCTAACACTGTTATTGTTGTTGCATGGAAAGTGAGTCTATGCGCCCTTTAGCTATAGGATTGTCTTCACTGGCATGAATATGTTTTGTAAGTGCTTTAGCTAGGTTTGACAAAAGTATCTCTTCCTTGGGCTTTTGCAGAGGCTTCGAAATTGGCTATGATGTCAGCCTAGAAACCTCAGGACTCCTAAGATTACTGCACCTAAATGTTGCTGGCCTTTCCATGGAAGATACTCAACATGTATGCACAGATGTGGGATTCCTTCTGCACAGAGGAGTTCTTAGTGTGAAACAATTTTATTGAACTATAAAGAACAGCCAGTGACAAAACAAGACTGGTGTATCATTATTTAACAAGTTCCAACCTGAGCCCAAATCTCCATCTCCCCACCCCCTCTCTTCAACAAGTAGCCTCAAGATGGTAAAAATCGCAGAAATGGAAAGCAAACATAGCAAATCATGAATATATAGCGAACAAGATACAGAAGCTACTAATTGTGGAGAGTCTAGGTTCTGATAGCTTATACGAAACCAGTAGGGAGTTATATATAAAACACCAAAAGCAGAAAGGAATATCCATAGCTACCTACACCCACCCAACCTCCCTCCAGCCCCCCAATCCCCCTCCTTTCCCCCCCCCCCCATGCAAAGCTATGAACACAGCGAACATGGACTACTGTGATGGAAGAGTCTAGAACCATAGGCGGGAAAGGCAGCAAGTTACTTTGATGTACCTGAAATAGCACCTAATTGATTAAGGATAAGACTACGAACCCGGGTGGGGGGGGGGGGGGGATAGAATGTGAGCTTACTACTGCCCCATACATTTCATACCCACAAGGCCACATACCAACTGTCCCTGTACCTTTTTTAGAGACTGAAAATTAGGAGGGAGGAATGTAACATTTAGCCTTTTTTTTAGGTCCTATTTTCCTTGTTTAAAGTTCCACTGTTTTCTTTCTCCATCCCCCCCCCCTTTAGAATTGTGGTCTGAAAATCTTTATTGACCACCCTAGCACTATCCAGAAAGTGCTAGTGCAGTCCAAAGGCAGAACCAAAGCAGAGCTGGAAGGTATCTGGATTCCACCGATATTCAGCAAATAGTCAAATTTGTCTGACTATTTATCCAGGTACCGCTGCTGAATACTTGTGGTAACCCAGCTAACTTCAGACTTCAGTGGTCGCCTTATGCGTGGATATTCAGTGCTGGTATTGAGGTATGGCTCAGTGCTGAGTAGAAATTTAAACGCCATGGCCAGCATTTGAAGTCAGTGTTGCCTGCGGAGTTTATATATTGGGGGAGGGGGGGTCTCTCCTTTTTTTTTTTTTTTAAGAAAATAATAAAGAAGGAACTGATTAAAACAGTGTTGAAGAAACAACTTTTTAGAAAATGTGTTATTGGAGAGCTTTGTTTTGCATCCTTTCAGCTGAGCAGAAAAAACAAAATTGAGGAGCCGAGGAGACTGCTGCATGTGGAAAGGGCAGCACATCCTCTGAACTTTACACTAAGTACTGAGTCATGGGAAAGCAGTTCTGTCCCAGCGCCATTAGACAGTTTCACCCACTTGTGTGCTTGATCAATCCTACTTGTTGAAGGAAAATGAATACAGGCAATTTTTTAACTGTACACATGCAGTTACTCACGCCTTGTGCTCATAAGCATAGAGAAAGTGGCACTTATGCGCATAAGTTATGGCTGCCAACTAGATTCAGATTTGCAGGACTTGTAGTTCTGATTTTCCCATTGCATTCCCTAAGAAAAACAAGACTACAGGTCCCAGCATGCACTGTGGTAAATCAGGACTGGATCAACCTTGTCCTGAGAATCTGAGTCCAATTGCCAACCTTAACTTGAGTGCACTTCTTTAAAGGAGTGCATAACTGCACAGGGACATACATATGGGCGTGTCATGGGTGTGTCTTCCATTTATGCATGTAACTTACAGAATACTGTGCGTTATGCATGTTACACTTAGGTGTGCCCATGTAAGCCTGCTATTGACCTGGCATGAGTAGGCACACACATGCGGGTTTGTGCAAATAATCTATAACAGAATCTGGGTGCCTTGATCCATTCTATAGTAGGTGCTCCTCGTGCAGCACTGGAAAATCTCACAGGGGGTGCCCAGTTATAGAACTGCCCTCACAGTTTTCATTATTAGGAAATATTTTAAGACTCCTAGAGGAGCAGGGTCTTATGTGCAGGAATGATTGCTTTTAAAATTGCATTTGTGATATTCCAGTGAAGTTCTGTATACTGTCCATGTGTATAGCTTTATTAAAACGGAATGGAGGTATTTCTGTGGGGATCGGGATGGGGAGGGGTTCACCTTTATGCAGATTGATTTTTACACACGATTGTACATGTCAAAAGGCAGATGTAAACTAAGCTTAAGTTCGCCTGGGTAATTTTCAAGAAGGAAATATGCTCCTTCTTTCATTCTGAATATTTGTTGGTAATTGTGCAGGAAAATGTTTGCATTATATAGTAGTTTGAGCCACTCCTGCTTTTACTATGAGCTTAGTTAGTATCTTGAACCTCTGTAAGAAGTCCGTTGTCATAATATTGCAGGTGAAAAGAGCCACTGATATGCCTGAGTTACCCAGTAAGCTTTAAAAAACAAAAAAAACACCTGGAATGATTCAGGCTGCTATGCAAGGAGTCTTAACTATTCCCTGGTGATTATCATCTGTAATTCTCCTCCCTTTATGCAGTTTCAGTATTAAGGCTGTATCTGTTCACTCATATCTGTCTAGCTCAGTGGTTCCCAAACTTTTCCAGTTCACTGACTCCTTGGTGTCCAGTTAATTTTTCATGTCCCCCCACCCTCCCACTTCTTGTCTTCCCTCTCCCCCGTCACATATTTCTTCTCAGGTATCTCTCCTCCCCATCTCCCACCCCCTTCAAAAGCAGCATGGAGTCCTACCTTGTCTGGGGACAGAGTATTTCACTTCCCTTGCGGCCCCACTGACAGCCAAGCCTCCTCTGTGTGGAGCCTTTAGCCTGTGCTGGGCCCTCAGCTCCTCACATACCCTGCTCCACCCCTCCTCAAGGCTTCCCTAGATGAGGAGCTGCAGCTGCTCCATTTACTGCCTTCAGTTCTCCTCACCCTCCAGCAGCAGCAGCGGGGCCTGGGATTCGTCTCCCCACATGGTGTCCGCTGTCACGGTGCAGCTGCATGCCAAGGGCGGGCAAGAAATGGCAGTGTCGTGAGCAGGCCATTAACGTGCATCTCCTTCTGCAGCACCCCTGTGAGTTTGTTGTGGTGCACAGTTTGGGAAACACTGGACTAGGTATTGACACATCTTCATGTGTTCTAGGATATTACATACTAAATTGCTTCTACCTGTAATTCCTTATTTGCAGTCACAATCTAATTTGCTCCTTTTCAACACACAGAACTGATGGGTACTGCTTTACCATAATAGAAGAAGATGAGTCTGGATTTCCTGTGACGACCTCGGGGTGTTTGGGGCTGGAGGGTTCAGACTTTCAGTGCCGGGTAAGAAACAAAGCATGCTTTGCACAATGCAATAGTTTCCATGTAAATATTTCTAATCGGCTGGGGGGGGGGGGGGGGGGGGGGGAGTGTGCACATGATCTTAAGGACCCTAGACTATGTTTGCTTATGCAGCTTTATAATCCCTTTCTTTCTCTTCTGTGTAATCCAGTATTGCAGTTTGCAAAGTGCTGTTTATCTGTTCTGCTTGTATGTTTTAGTTCTGCACAGGATGTAGGTTGTTTTTAATTATCTGTATCTCTAGTTACAAAGACAGAGTTGCAAGGTTTAAAAAAAAATAGCCCAAAAACCACAACTATAAGACAAATAGAAGATTTAATTAATAGGGCAAATAGATGTTAGTAATGCTAGTTGATAAATTGTTTATAATTTTTTGTATTTTGTCAGTGTGAGAAAGTGAGTGGTATAGCTGCAGGTGGCCCTGAGAACACTCCCTCTCTAACCTGCTATGTCAGATGCTGAGCCAGAGGGGTAGGGCTCAGGCCAGGAGAAGATCAGGGAGGCTCCAAGGCAAGAGGTCTCCAGGAGCGAGACCCCGAGTATAATGACAGAATCCTCCCAAAGTGTTGGCTGGTATTCAGATTCAGGGCCCTTGATTGCCGGGTTCCAGACTGAATCCTGGGGCATGGCCTCTAGAGTCCATGGGGAGGAAAGGGTGATACATAATATAAGAAATTCCTGAAGTCGAAGGCTTATGGTGCCAGATTCTAGCCAGGAGTCAAATTGAGATGGAAGCACAAAAGAGTAGGAGGAATGAAATAGAAGTGATGTGTGAGGCCCAGGTGCTTGGAACCAGGGGTACAGTAACACCCCTTTGGTTGGATGCATAGTAATGCTGACTTCTATTATACAAAGTTTAATTTATTAAAAGCTTGATATACTGCCCTTGAAAACCATCAGAGCGGTGTTCAATTTCCAAAATTAAAAACAGCTAGAAAGAAACTCTAAAATATAAAAGGGAAAGGAGGGTGCGAGAGAGAAAAAAACATACATACATACACACAAATCAGGGTTCCTCTGGGCAGGTCTGTTTGTTTAAACAGGTGGGCTTTCAACTGGGACTTGAAATGACATAGCGACTGTTCTGAACGAAGGGACAAAGGAAGGGCATTCCAAAGTGAGGGAACCAAGCAGAAAAGAGCAGAGTGACAGGTGGATTCAGGATGTGAAAGATGAACATTAGGAATAGACAGACGAGGGATCGAGAGGCATTTTTCAGAGCTGGTCCAACCATTAGGCAAGACTTGGAGGTCTCCTAGTGCAGCAAAGAGCAACTGTGGTCAAAGCAAAGCAATAGGTCCTGATCAGACAGACTCAGAACCACCAATGTGTGCTTTTACCTCCAGAAAGGATGACCAGTTTTCAAATAGCCCTCTCTATTTGTATATGTGTTGTACAAACATACAACAGAGTTTAGTATTTAAAAGTATGATGTCTTGGAAGAGGGATTAGGGACCTGAAAGGTTCGCCTAGGGTGCCCCATACCCTTGCACTGATTTTGAGATTTTCTGCACTACGGTTCCTGCTCTTATACCCTATCATACCTTGTTTTTAAAATGAAAATGTTGTCACAATTGTATGTGGCTATCTTTATTGCAGGATACCCCACTATCTAACCAAAGAAGATCAATTGAATGCTGCACAGGCCAGAACTTTTGTAATGACAACCTTAACCCCACGTTGCCTCCACCAAAAATTTCAGGTAAGGAAGAAAAAAAAAAAAAAAAAAAGGAGTGTGCCAACTAGATAAAATGATTTTTTTGGCAAGAAAAATGGTTGGTTGAAAAAAAGATGACAATTCATGAATGTAAAGCATGCAGTCTTACTGTTGGGCTCATAATGTTGTGCAATCAATTGCTGTTACAATTTGAAGTGTTCTCTGATAGCCCAAGAGTAGTTTGTTTATTTATTAGTATTTATTTACCGCCTTTTTGAAAGAATTCTCTCAAGGGGTTGGTACAGCAAGAGTAAGTCAAACATAAGCAATAGACAATTACAGCAGTAAAAATATTCAAACATCAATGCAAAGTGTGGCATAGTATACGACATTAACATTACAATGTCAACACAATACAACATTTTAATTGGGTGTAAGCAAAGATGGAACTTATAGATAGATATGAGAGAGTAACAGGAATAAGAAAATAAGGGACTAGTTAAAGAAAGTTTCAAATGAGGTCAGAAAGATGCTTGAACATTATCTTAGCTAGGGTAGGAGTGGATAAACATGTACACTTTCTTCCTGAAGTAGAGATAGTCTTGTCTTGAGCGATTATCTGTTTGAAGCAACTATGAAAAAAAAACATATTCTTTCCAACCCCTCTGCGTGTTTGTATGGAACTGTGCTATCTTTGTGTGTGTCTTTCACATAGAAGAGAGGGGGTGGGGGTTAGGTGGGTGGAGGATAGTGGTGTGGAGGTAGCTTTTAAGGGGTGGGGTAGGTGGGAGTAGTTTTGTGGGATGGGGCAGTTTGTGTGGTAGTGGGATCCAAGTAGGGAACAACTTGTTTGGGGGGGGGGGGGGTGGAGGGGGAGATGCAGTTTGAAAGGAGCATGTCCTGCCTGCTGTGTTTCACTGTATGTATGTAAATTTCTGTTGTGCAGAAGCTGGATCTGCTTTTCCCAGAGAAATGGATTGGGCCATTTTATTGTTGTTGTTGGGGAGAGGAGGAGGTTTATTTATCTGGAACCCTGGTCTGATCTGGTCCATTTTTTAACTCAATGTTTGTTTTCACTACTTTTTCGCCCATGAGAAGTTTCATCCCATTAAATTTTGTGAGAGGTATTTTACAGACAGACAGCCAGTCAATTATCGGCATTAATTGGCAATAATTAGAATATATGCACACAAGCATTTTTATAGTCGCTATTCTATAAAAATGTGCACGTAAATTTTTCCGCATGGATCTGAAAAGGGGACATGGCCATGGGTGGGCCAGGGGTAATTGTAGGATTTGGTGGATCCGTGCCTAATTTAAGCTTGGGGATTTACACCAGGGTTCAGTTGGTGTAAATCTTCGTGCCCAAAATTAGTGTGCCGTTCATAAAATAGAGCTTAGCATGCATTTTTGGTGCCCTAATTTGGGTGCCGTTTCCATAATTGAATCCCATATTTACAGGTTTGCTCTCCATTCCTTCCTTAATTCCTAACATTCAAGTATCAGCACAAAACCATCATATTAGATACTGAACAATTTGGAAAAAAGATATCCCTTCAGTGTTTCTTGAATATTACTGTTGTTTTCCGCCTGTCTCAAAGAGTGGCATCTGATTCCATGCCACTTGTCCTGCAACCAACAGCCAAAATTGTTGACTGGTATTCACCAAACGTGTTAAAATAGTTTTAACACAGTTTAATTAAATTGTTTGCTTTAATTATTCTTTCTTTCTTGTGTAATTGTTGGATATGCTTAGAAATAATAAAAAAAAGTTTAAGAGAAACACATTTGGTGATGTTTTTAATTTTTTCTTCAAGCTGTTCCAGCCTCTAGAGGATTTGGGCTTTTTTAATAGCTGCAAATTAAGAAATGTTCCATATGCAGCATGTTTATGTAATCTCTCTTTCTTTCTTTCTTTGCTTATGTACGTTTTGCTTTTCATTTGTTTTCCTACTTATTTGGCATGGACCATTAGAATAACAGAGCAGTTTTCAGAAAAGTAACATTACACCACTTTGTTACTCCAGATTGTTGTTTAGGTAAAAATGACAGTGCAATTGCATTCTGATCAGAACTCAAAGGGAAGAGAGAGAGAGAGATCAGAGTCTCTCTAGTATTCAGGAAGCCAAGGGATGCACAACTTCCAGTGTGTTCTATAGCCCTATTTATAGATGACATATTTCAGCACACAGAGGAGGTCTTTCCTCTAGAAGTATCACCTTTTGCGTCACTAATTTGATGCTGGCGTGCGAGTATTATACAGTGGTATGTAACTCTCCAATCTACCTTGAGAAAATATGGCTGAGGAGAGATATGATAGAAGTATATAAAATAATGAGTGGAGTGGAACACGTAGACATGAATTGTTTGTTTATTGTTTCCAAAAATACTAGGACTAGGGGGCACGCAATGAAGCTACAAAGTAGTAAATTTAAAGCAAATTGGAGAAAATATTTCTTCACTCAATGTGTAATTAAACTCTGGAATTCGTTGCCAGAGAATGTGGTAAAAACAGTTAGCTTAGTAGGGTTTTTAAAAAGTTTGGATATCTTCCTAAAATAAAAGTCCATAAGCACATTATTAAATTGGACTTGGGAAAATCCGCTGCCTACTTCTAGGATAAACACAACAATAGTTGGGCTAAGAAAATATATTGCAATAAGAACCTTGTTGACTACGGAGGTTATCTCATAACTCATTCAATGTCCACATGTGCCAACTATTTGTATGGCTCAGGGGACTAAATGTATCTATAATCATAGATTACCTCCAGCCAACCAGTAGTATCAAACAGCGCTCATATATATACCTAAACTGGGGTGCCTCATAGATTTCTATTATTTAAATGCCCCAACAGGTCAAAGAGCACTAAAAACTTCAAATATACTACTGTTCAATTGGTTCAATAATTAAACATTATTGCAGTAAATAAGCAAATAATGCACCAAGGTTACTTAACTTGCGGGCTCCAGACTGTGTCGTGTTAATTTCTAAAGCTGGAGCTTCCCGGGTTTCACCATAACATTGTGAAACCTGCCTGATAACTTCGATACCGTTGAACGCCCGACAGGACCCTGTTTCGCGGTCTCTTGCTTTGTCAAGGGCATGTATCTCTACAAAACGGAAACGAAATTGTGATTATTAAAAACAGCTTAGTTAACATTTACTTGCTGAGCATGCCCGGCACCTGGACTCACAGTATCGATGGCTGATATCTGTATACCGCCAATCTAAGATGGCGCTGGCGTTTTAATTATAGCTGTCTAGACTCCACCTACAAAGGCTACGTCATCAACAGCTGATCTGCGATGATGTCAAAAAATCACCAATCAAAAAGGCAATGATGTTATAGGATTGGCTATCTTAGCTCCACCTCTGCAAACTGTGGCGAGGATTGCTGATCTAACATTGAAATTAAAAGAAACAGTTCCATTGCAGATAAGCATTCAGGCCATACGGCTCAACTGTGTTCAAACGAAAAATCCATTGTGTTTCTCTCTGTAATAATAATCTGTTGATGTTGCCTCCACGGATATTGGGAATAATGTGGTCAAAAACCATACACCTTAAAGATTCCGTGGAGTGCTGAAACAGAATGCAGTGTTGAACGAGCGGAGCTCCTGTACTTCGAGTGGAGATTCTTGATCTGTGTTCCACCATTCTTGCATTCAAAGATCTGTTGGATTTACCAATGTATGCCTTGCCACAAGGGCATTTCATGTAATAAATAATATGGGTTGTGCGACAGGTTGTTTGGTGTCTAAGTTGAATAGAGCGCCCATTATGGTAGAAACTTGTTGTTTCGATGGTCTGAGGACAAGTTCTACATCCATTTTTATTGCATTTACTATGACTGCCTTGTGTGTTGAACTCGGTGGCTCTAGGACCTGGCAAATCAGCTGGACTTAAAATTTCACTCAAATTGCGTGCTCGGGAAAAGGCCATCCTCAGACGACAATTTTCAAAAATAGGGTGGGCACGCATAATGTCCCAATGCTGTTTGATGATGTGTGTAGCGGCTTCTCCACCTTGTACATATCTCATGATGAACGTCATCATAGGATCTTCTTGTGGTTTAGGTGTCGTGTTTTCTAAAAGTAAATCACGATTCACATATTTAGCCTTAGTAAATGCTTTGTTCAAAATCGTTTTAGGGTAACTGCGTTGTATTAATCTGGACCCAAACATCTTGGCTTGTTGACAGAAGTCTGTTTCATTGGTACAAATCCGTTTGTATCTTAAGAATTGTGAAAAAGGTAATCTATGAGGCACCCCAGTTTAGGTATATATATGAGCGCTGTTTGATACTACTGGTTGGCTGGAGGTAATCTATGATTATAGATACATTTAGTCCCCTGAGCCATACAAATAGTTGGCACATGTGGACATTGAATGAGTTATGAGATAACCTCCGTAGTCAACAAGGTTCTTATTGCAATATATTTTCTTAGCCCAACTATTGTTGTGTTTATACAAACTATTTAGGGTTAAAGTTTAGCCATTCATTTTTGCTTTTTTGTATTACTTCTAGGATAAGCAGCATAAAATGTATTGTACTGTTTTGGGAACGTGCCAGGTACTTGTGAACTGGATTGGCCACTGGACCTTCAGTTTTTACCAATATGGCAAGGCTTATGTTCTTGCCAGTTAGATGGAGGAGTTAGGTGGGTGAGTGGCTCTGTATGTGAGAGAATATCAGAGCGGCTGAAATGCGGGGAACCTGGGTAAAAGAAGAAGCTTTATGGATCATCCTGGAAACAAGATGGAACCTGTATCCACACAGGAGTTATCTACAGACCTCCTGAGCAAACGGAGAAGTTAGACAAGGATCTGATAGAAGGTATTCAAAAGATTGGTAGAAAGGGGAGGTGCTACTGTCTGACGTGGATTAGAATGTCCCATCTGCGGAATCGGAAAGAAGTAGGGAGATTGTGGATGCCTGTCAAAGTGCCTTGCTCAGACAAATGGTGATGGAACCAACAAAGGAAGGGTCAATGCTGGATCTAGTGCTCACTAATGGAGGTAGTGTTTCCGATATCCAGGTGGGTGCCAACCTTTGTAATAGTGATCATCACACCATATAGTTCAATATAAGGGCGAAGGCAGAGTGTGGACGCACAAAACTCAAAGTACTGCTTTTCAGACATACTGATTTTGATAAAATGGGGAAATACCTGAAGAAGGAGCTGTTGGCGTGGGAAGGCGTAGGAGAAATGGAAAACCATGGTCCAAGCCAGGGGCGTATCTGAGGTTCGGCGGTAGGGGGGGGCAGGGGCTAGAGTGAGGGGGCACATTATAGCCCCCCCACCGCCGTCAGTCCCCCCCCTACCGCCGTTAACACTCCCTCCCTCCCCCGCCTACCGCCGTCACCTACCCCGAGGTCCGCTTCCTCCGGCTTTTTAAAATATTGCTTCAGCTGGCGGGGGACCCCAACCCCCCGCCAGCCCAGCCGCGATCTTTAACTTTTTCATCCTCGTCGTGCAGCGCGCTGTGAAAGCTGCATGCATCTTTAGTTCCAGTTGGATGGAGTCTGACGTCGCAGCACGTTGTAATGTCAATGTGCTGCGACGTCAGACTCCATCCAACTGGAACTAAAGATGCATGCAGCTTTCACAGCGCGCTGCACGACGAGGATGAAAAAGTTAAAGATCGCGGCTGGGCTGGACCCCCGCCAGCTGAAGCAATATTTTAAAAAGCCGGAGGAAGCGGACCTCGGGGTAGGTGACGGCGGTAGGCGAGGGAAGGAGGGTTAACGGCGGTAGGGGGGTCCGGGGCAAAATCTGCGGGGGCCCAGGCCCCTGTGGCCCCACGCAGATACGCCCCTGGTCCAAGCTAAAGGCTGCTATAAATATGGCAACTGATCTTTTTGTGAAGAAAGTAAACAAAAACAGGAGTAGCAGGAAGCCTGTTAGGCTCATTTTCGAAAGAGAAGGATGCCCATCTTTCAACACAAATTGGAAGATGGGCATCCTGCTCCCAGGGTCGTCCAAATCGGTATAATCGAAAGCTGATTTTGGACGTCCCCAGTTGCTTTCTGTCGCAGGGAAGGCCAAAGTTCAAGGGGGCATATTGGAGGGGTAGCGAAGGCGGAACTTGGGCGTGCCTAACACGTGGCAGTCCTCGACCCATAATGGAAAAAAAAAGGCGTCCCTGACGAGCACTTGGACGACTTTACCTGGTCGTGTTTTTCTTATGACCAAGGCACAAAAAGGTGGTCGAAATGACCAGATGACCAACGGAGAGAATCAGGGATGACCTCCCCTTACTCCCCCAGTGATCACTAACCCCCTCCCACCCTCACAAAACATCTTTAAAAATATTTTTTGCCAGCCTCAGATGTCATACTCAGGTCCATCACAGCAGTATGCAGGTCCCTGGAGCACTTTTAGTGGGTGCAGTGCAATTTAGGCAGGTGGACCCATGCCCATCCCCCTCCCTAGCTGTTACATTTGTGGAGGAAACAGTGAGCCCTCCAAAGCCCACTGTACCCACATCACCCATAGCCCTTATGAGTGAAGCCCCCCTTCACCCATAAGGGCTATGGTAGTGGTGTACAGTAGTGGGTTTTAGGGGGGTTTGGGGGGCTCAGCACACAAGGTAAGGGAGCTATGTTCCTGGGAGCATTTTATGAAGTCCACTGCAGTGCCCCCTAGGGTGCCCAGTTGGGGTCCTGGCATGTGAGGGGGACCAGTTTACTACAAATTCTGGCTCCTCCCACCACCAAAAGGGCTTGCATTTGGTCGTTTCAGAGATGGGCGTCCTTGGTTTCCATTATCGCCAAAAATCAGAAACGACCAAGTCTAGGGACGACCATCTGTAGGGACACCCTAAATTTCAAGATTTGGGCATCCCTGACCATATTATCGAAATGAAAGATGTACGTCCATCTTGTTTCGATAATATGGGTTTCCACGCCCCTCCATCGGGACGTTTTGCGAGGACGTCCTCAACAAAACTTGGGCATCCCTTTTGATTATGCCCCTCTACATGGTTCTCCAAACAAGTAGCTGAAAAAATAAGAGCAAGAGAGGCTTTGTTCAGGAAATACAAAAGAATGCAACGAGAGGATCACGCAAAAGATTATCGGATTAAACTGAAGGAAGTGAAGAGGGAAATACGGCTCGCGAAAGCGCGAGCGGAAGAAAAAATGACTAAAGATGTAAAGAGAGGTGACGACTTTTTTCAGATATATTTGAGAAAAGAGAAGAGAGGAATGGAATTGTGAGACTGAAAGATAATGAGAATGGCTATGTGTGGAGTGATGAAGATAAAGTGAACGTGCTAAACAATTATTTCTCTTCGGTGTTCATGGAGGAAAATCCTGGCGAAGGACCGCGGTTGGCTGCCGAGGGAACGTCTGGGAATGGAGTGGATACTGCACCGTTTACGGAAGAAATTATTTATAAACAGCTGGAGAATCTGAAGGTGAACAAAGCTATGGGGCCGAATGGGCTACATCCCAGGATACTGAAGGAGCTCAGAGAGGTCCTGGCGGGACCTCTTAAAGATTTATTTAATAGATCTTTAGAGACTGGAGTGGTTCCGCGAGATTGGAGACGAGCAGATGTGGTCCCTCTTCACAAAAGTGGAGACAGGGAAGAAGTGGGAAACTACAGACCGGTAAGTCTCACATCGGTGGTAGGAAAAATAATGGAGTCACTGCTGAAAGAAAGGATAGTTAACTTTCTAGAAACCAACGGGTTACAGGACCCGAGGCAACATGGCTTTACCAAAGGAAAATCCTGGCAAATGAATCTTATTGACTTTTTTGACTGGGTGACTAAAGAACTGGATGAGGGACGTGCGCTAGATGTAATCTACTTGGACTTCAGCAAAGCCTTTGATATGGTCCTCCACAGAAAACTCGTGAATAAGCTGAAAGGGTTGAACTTAGGACCGAAAGTGGTGAACTGGATAAGAAACTGGTTGACTGACAGAGGGTGGTGGTAAATGGAATCCGCTCGGAGGAAAGGAAGGTGAGCAGTGGAGTTCCTCAGGGGTCGGTGCTGGGGCCTATTCTGTTTAATATATTTGTGGGAGATATTGCTGAAGGGTTGGAAGGAAAGGTGTGCCTTTTTGCGGATGACACGAAAATAGCCAATAGAGTGGATACCCTGGAGGGAGTAGAAATGATGAGAAGGGATCTCCGAACGTTAGAAGAATGGTCGAGGGTCTGGCAGTTAAAATTTAATTCTAGTGTCTTCTAGGGACATAAAATGGTTCGGTTTCTCCTCTTTTGTGGATACTTCTTAGTAACATAGAAACCTACAAATATATCATATTTATAATTCAATCATATTCCTTTGTGTATTAAAATGTGATATTATAGTTCTCATTGTTCTCCGAGGACAAGCAGGCTGCTTGTTCTCACGACTGGGTTGACGTCCGCGGCAGCCCCCACCAACCGGAAGAAGCTTCGCGGGACGGTCGGCACGCAGGCCACGCCCACCGCGCATGCGCGGCCGCCTTCCCGCCCGTGCGCGACCGCTCCCGCCAGTTACTTTTTTTCCGCGACTGAGAGAGTGGTGCGTTTGCCTCTCTCTCTGTTCAGCCGCCGGATTTTCGACCGCGTTTACGCGGATCGTCGCTTGGACCGTTCGGTCCCTCTGTTTTTGTTTGTATTGTTTTAAAAAAAAAAAAAAAAAAGAATTTTTTTGCGCGTGTGGAGCACGCGCTCCCCTTTTTTCCCTCGCTTTCTAGCGGGGACGCCACGTTGCGGCCTAGTGGCCGCTCGGTCGGTTGATTTTTCCGTGGTGTGATTTTAGCCACCATTGCCGACTTTGACTTCGCCGACGCGATTTTTCCGTCGATGTCCTCGAAGGTCCCGAGTGGATTTAAGAAGTGTGGTCGCTGCGGCCGGCCGATCTCGCAGACCGACACCCACGCTTGGTGCCTCCAGTGCCTCGGGCCGGAGCACAATCTCAAGTCGTGCGCTTTGTGTCTCGGTCTCCGGAAACGGACTCAGGTTGCGAGGCAAGTTCTGCGGGACCGTCTTTTTGGAACTTGCGCCGGCCCCTCGACGTCGACCTCGACGGCATCGGTATCGAAGGCCGGTTCTTCGGTACCGGTATCGATGCCCGAGACATCGGCACCGATGGCAGCGACCCCAGGAGAACAGGTCCCGTTGGCCCGCCGGTCCGCCGGTGAGAGTGGGGTTGAGAGGCCGCGTGGGCAGTCGGCCCCGGTCACTCCCTCAACTCGTGAGCCACGGGACCGAACCCTGTCGGACCCGGTACCTCGAGACCAAGGGGGATCGACCTCCTCCTCCTCCATGCCCTCCGGCGCCGGTGACGTGCACCGGAAAAAAGATAAGAAGCGCCGTCACCGGGAGCCCTCGGTGCACCCTGAAGAGGAGTCGACGCCGAAGCGTCATCGCAGAGAGGAGAGATCTCCGTCGGTGGTGGAGGTACCGACGCGTCGGGGTTCCGGCACCTCGGTGCCGTCTCCTGGCCCCCAGCAGCTTCTGGCACCGACACCCTTACCGACCCCACCGCCTTTCCCGGCAGCGGGCCTGGACGAGTGCCTCAGAGCCATCCTTCCGGGGATCCTGGAAGGGCTGATGCGCCAGGCTGTGCCGGCGTCGGGGGTGCTTGCGCCCCCGGCGCCGATGACTGTGGCGCCGGCGAGCTCTAGCCCGGCGCCGGGGCTGTCGACACCGCCGCCGCTTGCGGTGCCGGTCTCGACCGCCACGCAGGTGGAGTCTCCGTCGACGTCGATGGAGGGAGCTCCGTCCCCGCCGGCGCGGGAGTCCACCGCTCGACGACACCGAGACCTTGGTGCCTCGACGTCGAGCCGGGCCCGGGACCGGACTCAGCTACAGGAGCTAATGTCCGATACCGAGGATGAGGACTCGTGGGGGGAAGAGGAGGACCCGAGATATTTCTCCTCAGAGGAGTCTACGGGCCTTCCCTCGGACCCCACGCCGTCACCGGAGAGGAAGCTCTCACCTCCTGAGAGTCTCTCCTTTGCCTCCTTTGTGCGGGATATGTCTATAAGCATTCCCTTTCCCGTGGTCTCTGTGGAAGAGCCGAGGGCCGAGATGCTCGAGGTCCTCGACTATCCATCACCACCTAGAGAGTCCTCCACGGTACCGCTGCACAATGTCCTGAAGGAGACGCTGCTTCGGAACTGGGTGCGACCACTAACTAACCCCACCATTCCCAAGAAAGCAGAGTCCCAGTACAGGATCCACTCTGACCCAGAGCTCATGCGGCCCCAGTTGCCCCATGACTCAGCGGTCGTGGATTCTGCTCTCAAGAGGGCACGGAGTTCGAGGGATACCGCCTCGGCGCCCCCGGGGCGGGAGTCTCGCACTCTGGACTCATTTGGGAGGAAGGCCTACCAATCCTCCATGCTCGTGACCCGCATCCAATCTTACCTGCTCTATATGAGCATCCACATGCGGACCAATGTGCAACAGCTGGCGGACCTGGTCGATAAGCTCCCGCCGGAGCAGTCCAGGCCTTATCAGGAGGTGGTCAGGCAGCTGAAGGCGTGCAGAAAGTTCCTGTCCAGGGGGATTTTTGACACCTGTGACGTGGCATCTCGTGCTGCGGCCCAAGGTATAGTGATGCGCAGGCTCTCATGGCTGCGTGCCTCTGACCTGGACAACCGCACCCAGCAGAGACTGGCTGACGTCCCTTGCCGGGGGGATAATATTTTTGGCGAGAAGGTCGAGCAGATGGTTGACCAACTGCATCAGCGGGAAACCGCTCTCGACAAGCTCTCCCACCGGGCGCCTTCAGCACCCGCCCCCGCGGGCGGGCGTTTTTTCCCGGGCCCGGCAGGCTGCACCCTATTCTTTTGCGAAGCGTAGGTACAACCAGCCGGCCCGAAGGCCTCGTCAGGCACAGGGACAGCCCCAGCGCGCTCGTTCCCGTCAACAGCGTGCGCCTAAGCAGCCCCCTGCGCCTCCACAGCAAAAGCCGGGGACGGGCTTTTGACTGGATCCATGGGAACATAGCCGCCCTACAAGTGTCCGTACCGGACGACCTGCCGGTCGGAGGGAGGTTAAAATTCTTTCACCAAAGGTGGCCTCTCATAACCTCCGACCAGTGGGTTCTCCAAATAGTGCGGTACGGATACGCCCTGAATTTGGCCTCCCTGCCTCCAAATTGTCCTCCGGGAGCTCAGTCTTTCAGCTCCCATCACAAGCAGGTACTTGTAGAGGAACTCTCCGCCCTTCTCAGCGCCAATGCGGTCGAGCCCGTACCACCCGGGCAGGAAGGGCAGGGATTCTATTCCAGGTACTTCCTTGTGGAAAAGAAAACGGGGGATGCGTCCCATCCTAGACCTGAGAGGCCTGAACAAATTCCTGGTCAAAGAAAAGTTCAGGATGCTTTCCTTGGGCACCCTTCTGCCAATGATTCAGAAAAACGATTGGCTATGTTCCCTGGATTTAAAGGACGCATACACTCACATCCCGATACTGCCAGTTCACAGACAGTATCTCAGATTCCGCCTGGGCGCACGGCACTTTCAGTATTGTGTGCTGCCCTTTGGGCTCGCCTCTGCCCCACGAGTGTTTACAAAGTGCCTCGTGGTGGTAGCGGCCTACCTACGCAAGCTGGGAGTGCACGTGTTCCCATATCTCGACGATTGGCTGGTCAAGAACACCTCGGAGGCCGGAGCCCTCCGGTCCATGCAGTGCACTATTCAACTTCTGGAGCTGCTGGGGTTTGTGATAAATTACCCAAAGTCCCATCTCCAGCCAACTCAGTCTCTGGAATTCATAGGAGCGCTGCTGAATTCCCAGACGGCTCAGGCCTACCTTCCCGAAGCGAGGGCCACCAATCTCTTGGCCCTGGCTTCGCAGACCAGAGCGTCTCAGCAGATCACAGCTCGGCAGATGTTGAGACTTCTGGGTCATATGGCCTCCACAGTTCATGTGACTCCCATGGCTCGTCTTCACATGAGATCTGCTCAATGGACCCTAGCTTCCCAGTGGTTCCAAGCCACCGGGAATCTAGAGGATGTCATCCGCCTCTCCACCAGTTGCCGCACTTCACTGCTCTGGTGGACCATACGGACCAATTTGACCCTGGGACGTCCATTCCAAATTCCGCAGCCCACGAAAGTGCTGACGACGGA
Organism: Microcaecilia unicolor; assembly: GCF_901765095.1. Taxonomy (NCBI): domain Eukaryota; kingdom Metazoa; phylum Chordata; class Amphibia; order Gymnophiona; family Siphonopidae; genus Microcaecilia; species Microcaecilia unicolor. The sequence goes on along the minus strand of NW_021963175.1, from coordinate 25,801 downwards.
TGCATCTCACCTGGGGTGGGGAGCCCATGTCGATGGGCTTCACACCCAGGGTCTGTGGTCCCTCCAGGAAAAGGATCTGCAGATCAACCTCCTGGAGCTCCGAGCGATCTGGAACGCACTGAAGGCTTTCAGAGATCGGCTGTCCTGCCAAATTATCCAAATTCGGACAGACAATCAGGTTGCAATGTATTACGTCAACAAGCAGGGGGGCACCGGATCTCGCCCCCTGTGTCAGGAAGCCGTCGGTATGTGGCGTTGGGCGTGTCGCTTCGGCATGCTTCTCCAAGCCACGTACCTGGCAGGCGTAAACAACAGTCTGGCCGACAGACTGAGCAGAGTCATGCAACCGCACGAGTGGTCGCTCCATTCCAGAGTGGTACGCAAGATCTTCCGAGAGTGGGGCACCCCCTCGGTGGATCTTTTCGCCTCTCAGACCAACCACAAGCTGCCTCTGTTCTGTTCCAGACTTCAGACACACGGCAGGCTAGCGTCAGATGCCTTTCTCCTTCATTGGGGGACCGGCCTCCTGTATGCTTATCCTCCCATACCTTTGGTGGGGAAGACCTTACTGAAGCTCAAGCAAGACCGCGGCACCATGATTCTGATAGCGCCCTTTTGGCCCCGTCAGATCTGGTTCCCTCTTCTTCTGGAGTTGTCCTCCGAAGAACCGTGGAGATTGGAGTGTTTTCCGACTCTCATTTCGCAGAACGACGGAGCGTTGCTGCACCCCAACCTTCAATCCCTGGCTCTCACGGCCTGGATGTTGAGGGCGTAGACTTCGCTGCGTTGGGTCTGTCTGAGGGTGTCTCCCGGGTCTTGCTTGCCTCTAGGAAGGATTCCACTAAAAAGAGTTACTTTTTCAAGTGGAGGAGGTTTGTCGTTTGGTGTGAGAGCAAGGCCCTAGAACCTCGTTCTTGCCCTGCACAGAACCTGCTTGAATACCTTCTGCACTTATCAGAGTCTGGCCTCAAGACCAACTCAGTAAGGAATCACCTTAGTGCGATTAGTGCTTACCATTATCGTGTGGAAGGTAAAGCCATCTCTGGAGAGCCTTTAGTCGTTCGATTCATGAGAGGCTTGCTTTTGTCAAAGCCCCCTATCAAGCCTCCTACTGTGTCATGGGATCTCAACGTCGTCCTCACCCAGCTGATGAAACCTCCTTTTGAGCCACTGCATACCTGCCATCTGAAGTACTTGACCTGGAAGGTCTTTTTCTTGGTGGCAGTTACTTCAGCTCGTAGGGTCAGTGAGCTTCAAGCCCTAGTAGCTCATGCTCCATATACTAAATTTCATCACAACAGAGTAGTGCTCCGCACTCACCCAAAGTTCCTGCCGAAGGTGGTGTCGGAGTTCCATCTTAACCAGTCAATTGTCTTGCCAACATTCTTCCCCAGGCCGCATACCCGCCCTGCTGAACGTCAGTTGCACACATTGGACTGCAAGAGAGCATTGGCCTTCTACTTGGAGCGGACACAGCCCAACAGACAGTCCGCCCAATTGTTTATTTCTTTCGACCCTAACAGGCTAGGGGTCGCTGTCGGGAAACGCACCATCTCCAATTGGCTAGCAGATTGCATTTCCTTCACTTACGCCCAGGCTGGGCTGACTCTTGAGGGTCATGTCACGGCTCATAGTGTCAGAGCCATGGCAGCGTCGGTGGCCCACTTGAAGTCAGCCACTATTGAAGAGATCTGCAAGGCTGCGACGTGGTCATCTGTCCACACATTCACATCTCATTACTGCCTCCAGCAGGATACCCGACGCGACAGTCGGTTCGGGCAGTCGGTGCTGCAGAATCTGTTTGGGGTGTAAATCCAACTCCACCCTCCAGGACCCGAATTTATTCTGGTCAGGCTGCACTCTCAGTTAGTTGTTCTTCGTAGGTCAATCTCTGTTATACCCTCGCCGTTGCGAGGTTCCATTGACCTGGGTTCTTGTTTTGAGTGAGCCTGAGAGCTAGGGATACCCCAGTCGTGAGAACAAGCAGCCTGCTTGTCCTCGGAGAAAGGGTATGATACATACCTGTAGCAGTTGTTCTCCGAGGACAGCAGGCTGATTGTTCTCACCTACCCTCCCTCCTCCCCTTTGGAGTTGTGTGTTTCATATTTTATTGCTTGTCATTCAACTGGCGGGAGCGGTCGCGCACGGGCGGGAAGGCGGCCGCGCATGCGCGGTGGGCGTGGCCTGCGTGCCGACCGTCCCGCGAAGCTTCTTCCGGTTGGTGGGGGCTGCCGCGGACGTCAACCCAGTCGTGAGAACAATCAGCCTGCTGTCCTCGGAGAACAACTGCTACAGGTATGTATCATACCCTATCAGCGCCTGTCTTTAATCTATTCAGCAGCTTACACCAGCGCACTAGTACCTGTAGTGCAATGATGGACGGGTACTAGTGCGCTGTTGTAAGCTGCTGAATAGCTTAAAAGACTGGCACTGAGCACTATCCTATCACATTTTAATACCCAAAGAATATGATTAAATTATAAATATTACATATTTGTAGGTTTCTATGTTACTAAGAAGTTAAAATTTAATGCCAAGAAGTGTAGAGTGATGCACTTGGGGTGCGGAAACCCAAAAGAGAGATACCAGATAGGAGGGGAGAGATTTTTAAGCTTGACTCAGGAGAGGGACCTTGGGGTGTTGGTGTCGGAGGATCTGAAGGTGAAGAAACAATGCGACGGCTGTTGCCAGAAGGATGCTAGGCTGCGTAGAGAGGGGCATAACCAGCAGAAGAAAGGAGGTGTTTATGCCCCTCTACAAGTTGTTGGTGAGGCCCCACTTGGAGTATTGTGTTCAGTTTTGGAGGCCGTATCTTGCTAAGGATGTATAAAGAATGGAAGCGGTGCAAAGAAAAGCTACGAAAATGGTATGGGATTTGCGTTCCAAACCGTACGAGGAGAGACTTGCTGACCTGAACAGGTATACCTTGGAGGAAAGGAGAAACGGGTGATATGATACAGACGTTCAAATGTTTGAAAGGTATTAATCCACAAACGAACCTTTTCCGGAGATGGGAAAGCAGTAGAACTAGAGGACATGAATTTAGGTTGAAGGGGGCAGACTCAGGACTAATGTCAGGAAGTATTTTTCACAGAGAGGGTGGTGGATATGTGGAATGCCCTCCCACGGGAGGTGTTGGAGATGAAAACGGTAATGGAATTCAAACATTTGTGGGATAAACAAAAAGGAATCCTGTTTAGAAGGAATGTTTCTGTGGAATCTTAGCGGAGATTGGGTGGCGACGCCGGTAAATGTAAACAAAACGGGAGGTGGGCAAACCTTTACTTTCTACGCCCTGATCGTGACTGAATAGATAGGGCTGGACTGGAGTGTAAATTTTAAGGGGCTTCGATGTTAGCTTCAGAACTTAGTACAAGAACAGTACTGGGCAGACTTCTACGGTCTGTGCTCTGAGAAAGGCAAGGACAAATCAAACTCTGGTAGACATATAACATATCATATACTATGTAAAATGAGTTTATCTTGTTGGGCAGACTAAAAGGGCCGTACAGGTCTTTATCTGCCGTCATTTACTATGTTAGATTTGTGCAGTACTGTGCCAGTGTACCATGCACCAAATCCTGGTAAATGGCTGATGTCGCTGCGCATTTTGGAGCTTATTTTAGTGGATCTTGTGGCACATGAGGATGAGCCTGTGCTGGAAATTGAGCATACGCCATCTGCCAACAATTGAGCAAATCGTAGCTGGGCCAACCAATTGCTCTTTGGCTTAACATTTCTTCAGAATTTTGATCTATGTTGCTTTACCATCAGATCAGGGTTAAAGCAAACAGTCCTGAAAGTAATGGGTAATTGTTGAGAGGAGACCAGATTTTTTACAAAACATCATGTGCTGTTTGGAATGTGAAAGCGTGAAAGTTTTGTGCAAAGCTGGGGCTTATGACTAGGGTCACCTCCCAGGAGAAGAGGAGGTTAGAAGAGGGCTTTCAGCTCTAGGTCAGAGGTCATTGTATAACAAATTAACCCTTGCTTTCAAACAAGCAGCTCCCATAAAGAAATGATTTTGGGGTTATTTAACTTTCCTTCTTATAACAGAATCAAAGAAAATGGAATTTAAAACAGTATTCAAACAAATTTGTTTTACTTTAAAAATACTTACTAGAACCGTCAATATTTTGAAAACAGTTATGAAGGATGTATGGTTGGGACAGACGTGACAAGACAACCTCCGCATATAGCCTTTCACATAACCTTCTGCCCCTCACCATCAGCACCCCGAACGTTGCCTCTTACTGAACTGTACCGAACTAGATGCTGTTTACTATAAGAGAACTGTTTGGCCACCGTTATTAAAACAGTTTTTATCCATACCTCTCTTCCCTGTTACTGTTCTGTATTGTAACAGAAAACAGCAACACGGCCTGTCAAGATATAACCAATGCTTCAGCTGTAGAAGTAGCACAGAATAGCCTGAAGATGATGTGAAGATGTGATGAGGCCTGTCTTAATTGGAAAATTAGAAAATAAATCTGATAAAACTATAGCACCCATATTTTATACATGAGAGGGTGGTTGGTTTTTTTTTCTGAAATACTGGAAGTCCTGATGAACACGCAGGCAGTAAACAGATGGCAAGAGAGATGTTTTTACCGATACAAAACTGTTACGATGATGGTGCCTGCAAGTCTGCCTTCCTGCCTGTAAAGCTGTTGTTACAGGTCACAAGCATGGCTGAAGAAATGATGAGATTGAGGAGGGGAAGAAAGGGATAGTGACATGTGCATTCTCCCACTCTGATCGCGCTAGTACAAATTATAATACCCTTACCATTTTAGAATCCTGCGTAAGGTAGGAATACTGGGGGCTGCTGGCAAGGAGAGACACCACTTTGATGACTTTTTGGTTGGATTTTAATTACCCTAGTTTAAAATAGTGTATTGCTCAATATAGGTACAGTTAAGGGTCCTTTTACAAAGGCGCGCTGAAAAATGGCTTGCGGTAATGTAGGCGCGGGTTTTGGGCACGCGCTGACCCATTTTTCAGTGCACCTGTAAAAATAGGCCTTTTAAAAAGTTTTGCCGAAAATGGACGTGCGGCAAAATGAAAATTGCAGCTCGTCCATTTTGGGTCTGAGACCTTAACCGGCAGCCATTGACCTAGCGATAAAGGGTCATGTGGTAACCGGGTGGTAATGGCCTATGCATGACAAATGCCACTTGGCACTCGTCTGTTACGTGCATCCGAAAATATTTTTTGGACGCACATATCGGACATGCGCCAAAAATGAAATTACCACAAAAGCCATGCGATATTTGGGTGGTAACTCCATTTTGGCGCACGTAGACGTTACACAGCTTAGCAAAAGTGCCCCAAAGTGGATAGCAGGAAGATGCTACCTCTAGAATTTTTACCTGAATAAAAGATTCCTCCTTGCTTTCTCTTGTGTTTGTAAAACAAACACGTGGCTTCCATATCCCAGTTACTCATCACTAGAGAAAAACATTATAGCAACCATAACCACTGTGGTTGACTGAAATGAGGGTAGGATTGATGATCGGGGATAGATGGGGCCTGCTGCATTTACTCTAGGTCCTTTCATTGCCCAGTGTGTTAAAGGCAAAGAAAAGAAGATGGGGATTGCAGTATATACCACATTCATTCCTGTGAAATTGATAATCTTGCTTAGAAACCTATATAAAAATAGGGAATACGATGACCAAAAGACTTGTTTAGTCTGCTTATGTTCCCTTCCTGTTGCACTGTCTGCATCTTTATTCCACACTCCCTCACAGGAGAACGTCCTTCACTTTTCACATACATTCTTGTAATTCTGAAGCTGTTTTCTTCCCTTCCATTGGTAAGATTATAGTTTGTATTTGCCAATTCTATTCTTTATCTTCCTCAATAACATTAAAATGGTGTGATAGAACATTACCAACTTAATCAGAATAATATACTGTTAATAATTAGCCTCCTATGCAACATGCAATACATGCACAGAAAATCAGATCTGTTTTATAACAGTGGGAAATAGATACACAATTGCGCATTAATTTCTTAGTGCTGGGTGAATCTCTGTCTGCTTTCATATATAGAATCAATATGTATGCAGCAGAAAATCTGGTAAGGGAATTTATAAGGAACAGCATTCAGCATTGGCTACTAGAAAAATTGCACAGATACATATGAAATTTGGGGTTTTAAAATGTTTTATTTATGAAACTTTTAATAACAACCCCAAGTACACGAACCTGTAAAGCAATAAAGAGCAAATACGTTATTTAGTTCTTCATGACATTTGTATCCCACGTTATCCCGAACAAGGTCAGGTTCAATATGGCTTATATTCAAGAAAAACATCAATAATATCTTTAAATCACACTCCTATTGAAGGAAATTATTATAGTGCTCTAAATTTAAAATCCACAATTAGGGCAGAGCAAAGTTTTCAGGGAAAAATAAAGAATATTGCATATTCAGAACTAAAAGGTGAACACTACCTAACCTGTAATACAATCTCAGACATCCACTGTAGGTTCTGGGGTAGATGCCCTAATACCCGCTTCAAGAAAAGTGAGAATGAGGATCAAAGTTAGTGGTGATGGTTCTTCAAAAATGTGTTTTGCATTGTTGTACCATAGCACACATTTTACAAGGAAATTTAAAATAATTTGAAGTCCCTATTTCAAGGGCCCTGGGCCTCAGAAGCAAAAACTGCCATGATTGTGATTGCTTGGATCTGGCAGTGTCTGGAAAACCCCAAATTTTCCTCCCAAACAACCCAATTCTTGTCTACCCCTGAAAAACCTCTGCAAAACCATATTGCATACTACCATATTTTGAAAACCTGCAATTAAAGTCTAAGGGGGTCTTTTACTAAGGTGCGCTAGCGTTTTTAGCTCACGTTAAAAATCAGCTGGTGCTAAACACTGAGACACCCATAGGAATATAATAGGCATTTAGCGCCAGCTGATTTTTAGCGCACCTTAGTAAAAGAGCCCCTAAATATGGTGAATGAAGCCCTGTTTTGTTTGTTTGAACTTTTCTAGTTTAGGTGCTGTAAATCTTCAATGAAATATAAAGTTTAAAAAAGTTGATTGACAACTAGAATGTATTAAGTTGATCATTTAAAGTTTCTGGTATCTCCAATGAATCTACCAAATTAGGCTCATCTGTAGAGTTAAGATGAATGGTTAATTTTCTGAAAAATGGCTGGCTGCATGCAGGGTGCTGCAGGGCTCTCCTCTGTCCCCCTTTGTTTAATATTCTAATGTTTTCGCTGGGCGAAAAGTTAGAAGCTGAGGGATATAAAGTCTTCATATATGCTGAAGACATTTAAATTTTAATACCTATATTCTCCAGTATTGACAAAGAAATTGGAGAGTCATGGGATAGGAGGTAGTGGCCTATTGTGGATAAAAAACTGGTTAAAGGGTAGAAAACAGAGTAGGGTTAAATGGTCAGTATTCTCAATGGAGAAGGGTAGATAGTGGTGTTCCCCAGTGGTCTGTGCTGGGACTGCTGCTTTTTAACATATGTACAAATGATCTAGAGATGGGAGTAACTAGTGAGGTAATTAAATTTGCTGATGACACAAAGTTATTCAAAGTTGTTAAATTGCAAGAGGATTGTGAAAAATTACAAGAGGACCTTACGAGACTGGGCGTCCAAATAGAAGATGATGTTTAATGTGAGCAAGTGCAAAGTGATGCATGTGGGAAAGAGGAACCCGAACTATAGCTACATAATGCAAGGTTTCACGTTAGGAGTCCCCGACCAAGAAAGGGATCTCAGAGTCATCGTTGATGATACGTTGAAACCCTGTGCTCAGTGTGCAGTGGCGGCTAAGAAAGCAAATAGAATGTTAGTTGTTATTGGGAAGGAAAACAAAAGTGAGGATATTATAATGCCTTTACATCAGTCCATGATGTGACCACACCTCGAATATTGTGTTCAATTCTGGTCACCGCATCTCAAAAAAGATATAGTGGAATTAGAAAAGGTAGAGAAGGGTGACAAAAGTGATAAAGGGGATGGGACGACTTCCATATGAGGAAAGGCTGCAGCGGCTAGGGCTCTTCAGCTTGGAGAAAAGATGGCTGAGGGGAGATATGATAGAGGTCTATAAAATAATGAGGGAGTGGAACGGGTAGATGTGAATCGTTTGTTTACTCTTTCCAAAAATACTAGGACTAGGGGTCATGCGATGAAGCTACAAAGTAGTAAACTTAATATGAATCGGAGAAAATATGTCTTCACTCAACATGTAATTAAACTCTGAAATTCATTGCCAGAGAATGTGGTAAAGGCAGTTAGCTTAGCGGTGTTTAAAAAAGGTCTGGACGGATTCCTAAAGGAAAAGTTCTTAGACCATTATTAAATTAACTTGGAGAAAATTCACTGCTTATTTCTGGGATAAGCAGCATAAAATATTTTTAACTTTTTTGGGATCTTGCCAGGTATTTGTGACCTGGATTGGCCACTGTTGGAAACAGGATGCTGGGCTTGATGGACCTTTGGTCTGTCCCAGTGTGGCAATACTTAAGGTAAGGTAAAGATCAGTGCCTGTATTTCTCTAACTGAAACAAGTAAAAATTATATAATGATAAAACAAATTTTTTATTAATAGGAGCCAGTGGGTATTTAGATCAAGTCAAGTTAATTGATATTAATAATGTTGTGTATAAAATTGAATCTAGTTTAAAAATGCTAGGAATAATTTTGATTATTATCTTACTTTTGAATTACAAGTAGATACATTAGTGAAAAAAATGCTTTTGTACGTTGTGGATGCTTAGAATAATTCAGAAATATATACACAAGGATAAATTTAAGCTGATAGTCCCAGGCATTCATGTTATCATCGCTGGATTATTGCAATGTTACATATTTAGGTTGCTCAAGATCAATTCTAAAGAATCCAAACAATCCAGAACATGGCCATTCATTTGTTTTATTCTCTTACCAAATTTGACAGGGTGTCAGAATAAGTCGGTGGAAAAACAAGTGTCACTTTGGGAATCGGTACTTAAAGACAAAAATGGATGACATTTTATTTATTTATTTAGGGTCCTGTTTACTAGGCCACGCTGTAGGCGCACATTTTTAAGTGCATGCTAATGATGGAGACCTCCCATTATATTTCTATGGGTGGTCTCTAGCATTAGCACACACTAATCTTTAGCAAACACTATAGAGTTTCTGCGCCTACTGTGCAGCTTAGTAAACAGGGCCCTTAAGGGGTCTTTTACTGAAGCTTAGCTCGAGTTAAGCTAAGCTTTAGTAAAAGACTCCCTTAGTTAGACTTGATACACCGCCTAAGGCTAACGGGTAGATCCAAGCGGTGTACAATAAGAATTAAATTAAATCAGAAAGAACTCAAATAAATTTGACAGGAAAGAGTATACATTCATTCATGTACAGAACTAGAATATAGGAAAGAAGGTTGTGGAGCATCAAAGGAATTAAGGGAAAAGAACAGAGACATTAAGAGTGAGAAAAGGAAAGTTATAGCCGTAGCAGCAGAACCTCATTAAATGCCTGTTAATATGTCATTTTCCTGTTAAGAAGAAATTTAAGAGCTCATGGAATAATGGGATGGTATCATCCTGGCCTTGGGTTAATTAAAAAGCAGTTTAGGAGAGCTGGAAGGCTCTGGAGGAAAACAGGTTCCCCAGATTTGAAGATTAAATATAGACATTACCAGGGATTTTATAACCAGGAAATTCGTTTAGCCAAAAAAAAAAAAATTCTATTCTCAAAAAATAATGGAACGTACTAATAAACCTAATTATTATTTTTTAATTAATAAGATGTTAGGAAGGAAAAAAGTTGTGCGTTGTAGCACAGTGCCTTCGGTTGATCAGTTAGGTGAATATTGTGTTTCAAAAGTCGAGAGTCTCCATAGTGGTTTTATGGTAAATATTTTAAGAGATTTTAATCTTGAGGAATATATAGTATATTGCATGAGATGAATGTAGAGCCAGATGGCATTCTTAAGGCCCGGTTTATGTCATTTCAAACTTGTTCATTAGCTTCATTGTCAAAGGTGTTGACCAGAAAGGCTGGAACACCCATCTCCAACTATGGCTCCTATGCTTTCCACTACTAAATTAAGAAGAAGATTTCCCTGCCCTTCCAGATCTGGATTCTTGCTCCCCCGGAACACTTAGTTACACCGATACTTGACAATGTTCCATCACTTCTTTGTAACAAAGATACCGCTACACCGTGGATTGATATTATAGTTATGTTCCCTGTTACCCTCTAAACATGAGGTCTGTAGCTTTGTATCTACTGTTACTTAAGCAGGGTTACCATATGGCTCCAGAAAAAGGAGAACAGATTGAGCCAGTCTGGGTTTTACTTCCATTGCTTTCAATGGAAGCAAAACCCAGACAGGATCAATGTGTCGTCCTTTTTCTGGAGCTATATGGTAACCCTACTTAAGAGATGCAGTGTTAGACTAGGCCCCACTATAACCCTGTGATGATGAAGTTTTATGGTTTTATTTTACAGACTACCATAGCAAATCCTCCACTTGACTGTAAACCTATGGCTCACAGCTTTAGCACTATGTGACATACTCTGTAAACAACGGCTCATGCACTCTGTTACTCTGTAAGCCACATAGAACCAAACTCGATTTGGATAATGTGGAATATAAGACCAAATAAATGGAAAAACAGGCTATATATTACATCAGTGTTTCCCAAACCTGGTCCTGCACTGCCCCCACTTCATGCAAATCTCTCTCATGAATATTCATGATGGGTATCCTGAACATCTGACCGACTGGGGTGCCTCCAGGACCAGGTTTGGGACCCACTGTATTAGAACCCTATTCCACCAGATTGGCTTAGGATTTCTAAGCATGGGCTGCTTCCACTGCTCCTTAATAAGGTTAATCAAAGTTTAACCACAGGATTGGAGTGGGGTGGAACAGGTAGATATGGATTGCTTGTTTACTCTTTCCAAAAGTACTAAGACTGGGGGGAGGCATTTAAAATGAATCAGAGGAAATATTTCTTCAGTCAGCGAGTAATTAAACTCTGGAATACATTGCCAGAGAATGTGGTAAAAGCAGTTAGCTTAGCAGGGTTTAAAAAAAGGTTTGGATAATTTCCTAAAAGATAAGTCCTTAAGTCATTATTAAGATGGACTTGGGAAAATCCACTGCATGTTCTAGGATAAGCAGCATAAAATCTGTTTTAATGTTCTTGGATCTTGCCAGGTACTTGTGATCTGGATTTGCCACTGTTGGAAACAGGTTATATTGGGCTTGATGGACCTTTGGTCTGTCCCCGTATGGCAATGCTAGAAATAATGGTACCGGAAAGTTGGAAACAGTCAGTCTTGAAATCATCCAACTAGTGTGTGAACAATTTTAGGCCAATTACTAATCGAAAATTCGTTGCTAAAGGTATTGAACAAATTGTCTTTGATCAGCTTAATAGTTTTATTGAGGGGTCCTTTTACTAAGCTGCTTAGGTGCCTACGTGGGTCCAATGCGCGTCAGTTTTAAACTAACGCCCGGCTACCATGTGGTCCGGGTGGTAATTTCATTTCTTTACACGTGTCCACTACGCGCGCCAGAAAATATTTTTTATTTTCCGCCGCACGACACTAGCAGGGCTGTAATCAGCATTGTATGCTTGCTGACGATTACCACCCGGTTAATGTGTGAGACTTTACCACTAAGTGAATGGGTTATGGTAAGGTCTCAGACCCAAAATCGACACGCACCAATTTTTATTTTGCTGCATGTCCATTTTCGGCAAAAAAGGCCTTTTTTGCAGGCATGCTGAGAAATGGATATGCACGCATCCAAAACACCCACCTACACTATCGCAGGCCATTTTTCAGCGCACCTTAGTAAATGGACCATCTGCCATTGAACTGCATCCTGGACAGGCAAGATTTAGGGTTGGTCAGAGTACTGAAACTATGACTATTCTGTCTAGTGAGCTTTATGGATTGTTGGATGGAGGTACTATTGGATTGACTTTATCATTAGATTTAGTGTCCGCTCTCGATCTTATAGATCATGAATTACTATGCTGGCGCCTACACTCAGCAGGAATTACTGCTGCAGAATTGCGATGGATTTCTTTGTATTTATCTGGAAGGTCTTTTTCTGTAGTTTCAAATCAGCTAAGTTACAAAACATTTTTTGGTAAACTGTGGAGTGCCACAGGGCTCTGCAATCTTTCCCTTTGTGTAATATTTTTATTAGTTTCCTTATTACATTGATATAAAGTTTTGGTTTGGGCGTTTATTTGTTATGCAGATATTGGCAAGGATATCTCCGTTAAACTTGATCTTTGTGTTCTTCAGGATTGTTTTAGATGCAGTGTCAATCTGGTTAAAAGAAAACCATTTGGTGTTAAATAAAACAACCGATTGTTGGATTCCAGGGCACCGAGAGTAACCTACATTGATTCCGACTCTTTTTGGTAACCCAATGACAGTTGTTGACAGTTTTAAGTATTTAGGCGTGCTAATAGATGAAAGATTGACTTTTAATGACCAGATATCCTCTTTAATCAACAAAGGTTTTGGTACTTTGCGACAAATTAGGTCTGTGAATATTTTGTGGATGAAAAATCTCTGCATACACGTATACATGTGTTATTTATATCCAGATTAGATTATGGAAATGATTTTATGCAGGTATTTTAAGTAGTAACTTAAAACATTTGCAAACTTTACAAAATACAGTGCTAAGGGCCTCTTTTTGTAAACCATGCTAGCGATTCCTGGTGTGGCAAATGCACCGCAGTCTATTCATTTTGAATAGGCTCTGTCGCATTTGCCATGCTGGACTCAGCACGGTTTAGTAAAACAGGCCCTTAGACTTTTGGGGGATTTTTCGTAAATTTGATCACATACCATTATTTTTGCAATATCACTGTCTTCCAATTAAATATAGAATTAATTTTAAGATGTTGAGTCTGGCTTATAGAACCCTTTATATCGACATCTTTTTGAGCTTGTTGGCAGTTACCTATATGCTGAGTAGAGCTCTATGATCATTGCAAGATTTTCGGATGGTGCTCCTACCTACAGTATATCTAAGGCACATAGGATAGCTACACATGAGAGAGCTTTCTTTTGGTTGGCTTCTTCCTGTGGAATGGGCTACCAAATATATTTCACGGTGGAGGACAATTTAAAAAAGTTTAAGGTATTTTTATTTTCAGTTAGCATTTGATATTCAGTTGGATGATAATGGTAAAGGACTATTAGATTTCTAGAGGACTATGATTTAGGATGTCGATTTATTTTTTTTAATTGAATGGTTGTTCTTGATTTGACTGTATTAGGTCTTTTCTATCATTTTTATGGAGTCCTTCTATTTTGTTATATATTTTTATTTTATGGTATTATAAATTGCTTAGATCTTTTAATGACCTGGTGATATGTAAAAATTTTTAATAAACATAAACATATGGAATCTGACTGGCTTACCATAGAGGCTAGAATTGTATTCAAGACGTGTTGTTTGATATTTCATATCATTCATGGGATGGCTTCTCTTTTTATATGAATGATTTGATTCATATCCCAGATCAAACGTTAAAACGATCTTCAAGAAATCAACTAAGGCTGATCTTTCCAAGTCCAAGGGGTACAACATTATTAAAAACCTTTGTTTCTTCCTTTTCATAATTGGCAGCAAAGACATGGAATTCATTACTCGTAAAAATAACTTTGGAATCAAATTATCTTCTTTTTATGAAGTCGTAATTCAGGAATAAGATTGTTTTAAAGTCGTTAAAAACAGTCTTATTCCTGAATTATGTGTCGAAGAAATTGTAGTCTTTTAGGGCCCTGTTTACTAAGCCACGTTATAGGCGCGTTAGCGTTTTTTAATGCTCATTATCCTTGTACGCGCACTGTATATGCATCTACAATATCCCTATAGGTGCCTACACAGTGCATGCGCTAATTCTAGGCGCGTTAAAAATGCTAATGCGCCTTTGTAGACAGGGCCCTTAGTTGGTTGACTTGATAAGAAGAGAAACCCATCTAAAAAGTGGCATAAATCAGCATTTGGACATTTTTCTCACAAAAAGGTGCAAATCTACTTTTCAGATGTTTTTCTATGCTGTTCATCTGCAGTGCATCCAAACCTCAAGGGGGCGTGCCAGGGCATGTTAAGGATGGGATTTGGGCCTTCCAAAGACTTAGACACTTTTCAGCTATAATGGAATAAAACAAAACCTTCCAGGACTAAAACTAAGATGTTTTGAGCTAGACCTGTCCTAATGACCAGATGACTACTGGAGGGAATCAGGGATGACCTCCCCTTACTCCTCCAGTGGTCACTGACCACCCCCAACCCCCAAAAATGTGATTTAAAAACATTACTTACCAGCCTCTGTGCCAGCCTCAGATGTTATACTGAGGTCCATTAGAGCAACATGCAGGTCCCTGGAGTAGTGTAGTGGTGGGTGAGGTGCACTGCAGACAGGTGGACCCAGACCCATACCTCTTTCTACCTGTTACACTTGTGGAAATTGTGAGTCCTCCAAAACTCACCAGAAACCCACTGTACCCACATATAGGTGCCCTTTTCACCCATAAGGGCTATTGTAGTGGTGTACAGTTGGGGGAGTGGGTTTGGAGGGGGGGCTCGGCAGACAAAATATAGGAGCAATGATAAGATATGAACCTGGGAGAATTTATATGTCCACTGCAATGCCCCCTAGGGTGCCTCATTGCTCTCCTGGGATGTCTGGGGGAACCAGTCTAGTAAAAATGCTGGCCCCTCCTACATCCCAATGGCTTGATTATTTACATTATTCATTTGAAATGTTCTTTTTTTTTTTTTTTTTAATGGTCCAAAAAAATACAAATCACAAAATCTTGTTCAAAATGGTATTTTGGAAAAAAAAAAAAGATATTTTTCTTCTTTCAAAAATGACCTCTACTATTCAGATTTTGGACGTTTTGCACAGAGTGCCCAAAGCCGGATTTAGACATCATATCAAAAATGTCCCGGCACATCTCTGATTGATTAGAATCCGCGTTGAACTCTTTTGGTGTGTGCGGAATATAAGAGATGTTTTTATTATTACTACTTTCTATAGAAGATCGCGCAATCTTTAAAATCTCCTTTAAATATTTAGAAAGCATATCTCAAGCTGATATGATCCTTCATTGAATTTCTCCAAAATTTCCAGTTTAACCATATGAACAGTTTCCAAGGATGCCTGCAACTTTTCCGGTTATAACCATTTCTGTTCAGTGGGACCCATGGCTCCTCCAGATCCTGTATAACTTACTAACGCACCAGGCTAAGGGCGACCTCAAAAGTCTGGGGAGACTGTGGAGCTCCCTCCTTTGATGAATTTCCCAGTGGCAGAACCCCTGGCATAGTTTATTTCAGGAGAGAGCACTGATATATGTTTGTAGTAATCGATTAGCCCCACCTGGTTCTGTAACAGAGCACCCACATTTATGCACCCCTTGAGCATGTTCCCAAACCTGGTCCTGGAGGCACCCCAGCCAGTTAGCTTTTTAGGATATCCACAATGAATATTCATGAGAGAGATTTGCATACCAAGGAGGCAGTGCATGCAAATCTCTCTCATGAATATTCATTGTGGATATCCTGAAAACCTGACTGGTTGGGGTGCCTCCAGGACCAGGTTTGGCAACCACTGGTGTAAATGTATGGAATACTGTCCCTTATGTGCGTAAGTGAAAGGGACAGCAGGGCTACTAAGTGCTGTTTTGTAGTGGCATATGTGAGCGGCATAGCACATAAATGCAAGGGACTGTATATATTAGTAGAGTACGAGCTGGGCTCCCACTTACGCACGTAACTTGCAGAATTCTATCAGTTATGCACATCCGTGTCACATTTACATGACCATAATTATGCCACGTCATGGCAGGTGTAATTGCAAGCATGCAAATATATGGTATGCTGATAGCAGGCTACGCTAACATTTTATAGTGGAACCTGGGCACCCACATGGCCATTTTGGAATAGGCTGTCACTGCATGGAATTGGGCTGCTCAGTTGTAGAATCGCCCCCTTAATGTAGTCCGCTGCTTAGCAGAGCCCTCGCTAAGGGCCAGATTCGGTAAATGACACTCAGATTTAGGCGCCGGGAAAAAATCTGTGCCAAGTGCTGTTCCATTAAAGGGTGCTCTGAGCACCCTTTATAGAATAGCGCTTAGCATGAATTCCCATGTCCAGCTTTGGGTGCAAAGATTTATGCCTGCTGAAACCTGGTGTAAATCCTGGCACATAAGCTGGGCACATACCCCCTGTATTCTATAACACTGCGCTGAAATTTTTGAAATGTCCCTGACCTGGCCCATGCCCCTTTGGGTTGCATGTGAGACAATTTAGGTGCGCAGTGTTATGGAGTGCAGGCAAATGTGTACGCAATCCAGATCATTGCCAATTAAGATCAATAATCGATGACCCCTTGTTAACTCGTTAATTTGCATGCACATCTGCCCTGTGTGCCCAACTTTGGGCGACCTAAATAGAATCTAGGGGTAAATATATAACTGAATATCACCTCTATGCAGATAAATTTGTGGCCACGCTGTCTCACTCCTTTACTGTATAGACAGTACCAGGCTGTTGAGACACATTTTCTGCCAGATAGTCTCTAAATAAGAGCAAAAATCAATAGATAGCCAAGTTTTGTTCACAGACCACCAGTAAACATACTACTCATTTTGAATATTAGCCCTTAAGGACTAGATTCTATATATGGCACCTGGAAAATCTGCATGGAAATCATTTACGCCTGAGCGCATTCTATAAGAATATAGTATATAGAATGTGCTTAGTTGATATCCCAGCACCTTTAACTACACGCATCCATTTATACCAGCGAAAATGTGGCATAAATCCCTGCTCGTACATTTACGCATATTGGGCCATATTCTATAACAACACGTGTAAATTTGGGAATGCCCACAAAAACGCAGATAACCATGCTCCATTTTGGATGTCTGCATTAGAATTTAGGTGCAGTTAGTTTCATCATACTCTTAGCAAGTTATGCTCATAAGTTCTAATTGTTGCCAATTAGTACTCATTATTGCTTGCTGTTAACAACGCTGATTGCTTTGTTAAGCCAATTAAGTTATGCGCATTGTTATGGAATACGCTTAGATTTAGGCACAGAATGCTAGGCACGATGTATAGAATCCGGAAGTAAGACTTAAAAAAATTCTTTTAGAAAGGTATGTTCCCACTAAGCTGAGTGAAAGTCCTCCACTTACAGTCCTGCCAGCAGGGGGTGCTATTTCACTATCACATTTTTAATAGTGAGGGACAGGCAAGTACTACAGGACTCCGTGAAACCTGCCTTGACTTAGTGATTGAAACCCCAATATTGAAGCGCCACCCACCACTGGCAGCAATGCAGTTGGAGAACTCCCGCTCAGCTTAGAGGGAACATCGCATGACAGTAAAACAGAACTCCCCCTCTGCCATTTACTCTCAATAGGCCAGGCCAATAAGGATAACATTCTGCATTCACATGGATGTGTAAAAGAAAAATCAAATTTGCCAGGGAGCACTTTAAATTGTTTATTTTACAGTTGACTCTGAAAATAAACTGTAAAAAAGAAAAAAAAAATGGGAGGGCCAGTATTTAAAACTACTTAACTATACACAGTTGGCAGCAGGTGCTGATCTTATTCTGTCTGCTCAACAGTTTGAATTTATGCATCTCAGTTGGGGTGGGATTGGAACTTACTGGGGGTTGAGTTTAACGTTGTTTGAAAAGTGGCGTCATTCAGCTGCTTTCTGTATAAATTGTTTGTCCAAGCAGCAGTAGCCAAACAGAAGGTATAACTTTCAATGGTATATTATCTGTTTAAAGTTATACATATTTTCATTGGTGTAAGATAGATAACTTGTCCATGGAAAGTTCTGCGGTTAGCTCGATGCTAAATATCAGGCCCTATGTGGATAGGTATGCTTAGATGCATCTGTGGGTAGATGTTTGATTTCACAGGAACGCTGGTGAAAAGAGAGTCTGGAGTGCAGATTATCTCCTTGCAGAGCCATGGAAGTATTGAAGGAATTCTATATATGGGGCTGAATGTTAGGCACTGTTTGGCGTGGAAAAGCGTTCCAGCGGATGCAAGTGCCAAAACAGGGCAGAAACGGCAAATCCACGAGAAAACACACTTACATGCCCATTAATAGAATACCTCCTAAGTGTTTTTGTTTGGATCTGCAAAGAGGATGTGGCCATGGGAGAGGCATGGGCAGGTCAGATGTGCAGTGTTATAGAATAGTGCAGATTGACGCCTAACTTGTGCGCCAGGATTTACACCTGGTTTCAGTTGATGTAACTCCTTGTGCCCAAAATTGGCACAGATCCTGGCACTACACCCGTTAAAGAATACTATTCTGCTGCCTATTCCGAGTGCCATTTACTGAATCCAGCCCTAGAGCTGTAGGTTTTGGCAGGTTTGCAGGAATGTTTCCTTATATTCCATCATCCAGGGAGGTAGTATTTCCAGATATGCATCCTATGGCTAGCAGCGTGACACATCAGGAATTAGACCTGTGTTTAAATTTGTGGTAAATGCACGCCTTGATACAGTGATTTTTTGTGAAACTGAGGCCTGAGTCGGTGTGTTTGGACCCTATCACACTTCTTTATCCATACCTGCATGTGAAAAAGTTAATTTGTTAATACTAGTTCTTCTGAGATGGATCCTCCCCCATTTTTTTGATTCTGTGGATTCTTTTAGTATCTTTTACTTTTTGAAACACAAGGGATTTTCTGTCTGTGATGACAACCCCCTCCGATATTAGAAGAGCACTACGGCTCTCAAAGTGAAGCCTTGTATAGACTTTTCCCTTGTACTTTTCAAAATTAGAACAGATACGTTCCACATAATCTTTATTGGGTCAGATTCAAGTACTTTTTTCTGTGCCACAGTTATCGTGAGAGTTTTCCTTTTTTTGATTACCTAGTTTCCCTTATGCATATGCACTTAAGGCAGCTGTAGAGTTGGCACAAGCTTGTGCACCTGTGTTCGAGAGATATGCACCTAACGTATAGTATTCCTTAAGTTACGCATATAAATTTATATCCTACCCATGCGCCGCCAACCTGCAAACTACACACTGTATAATATATGTGCAGTTATAGAATAACACTTTAGGCGCTTATCTGACATATATGCAGACACAGACTCCCAGATTCTATATAGCGCACCTAGTGTTCTGCAGCAAAATCCAGGCATATGCTATAAACAACGCACGTAGCTTAATTGGCTTAAGCCAATCAGTGTTGTTAAGAGCACTTAACAAGCAATATTGAGAACTAACTGGTAATGACTAGAGTTTATGTGCACAAATCGCTAAGCGCATTCTATAATGCAGAGCGCCTAAATTCTAATGCATGCAGGCAAAAAGGGGCATGGCTATGGGTGGAGAAATCGGCATGTCGTGTGCGTTCCAAAATTTACGCACACTGTATTAGAATATGGCCCTCTGTGCCTAAATCTACACACCGGGATTTATTCGGAAATCATCACCAGTTGATTTAAGCTGAATTTACTGCAAAGGATGCAGTGAAGAAGATTGCTCAAGTTGAATTGGCACTACTATTGAGCTTGCAGCTACTTTTGTGATTGACTCTTGCGATGCTCATTGACTATTATTTAATAGAGCCCGCAGACCCCTTGAGCATTTGAACTACTCTACAGCGTATGTTATGTTCTCCGAGGACAAGCAGGCTGCTTGTTCTCACGACTGGGTGACGTCCGCGGCAGCCCCCACCAACCGGAAAAGGCTTCGCGGGACGGTCGGCACGCAGGGCACGCCCACCGCGCCTGCGCGGCCGTCTTCCCGCCCGTGCGCGACCGCTCCCGCCAGTTCCTTTTTTTCCGCGTCTGGAGAGAGTTGTGATTTGCCGCTCTCTCTGTTTTCAGCCGCCGGATTTTCGGTCGCGTTTACGCGGATCGTTGCTTTTTCTCTTAGTTTTGTTACCGCCGGTTTCTTTTTCAAAAAAAAAAAAAAAAACCTGAGCGTGTGGAGCACGCGCTCCCTTTTTTCCCTCGTTTCCAGCGGGGACGCCGCGTTGCGGCCTAGTGGCCGCACGGTCGTTTCTTTTTTCGAGGTGTGATTTCAGCCACCATTGACGACTTTGACTTCGCCGACGCGATTTTTCCGTCGATGTCCTCGAAGGTCCCGAGTGGATTTAAAAAGTGTGGTCGCTGCGGCCGGCCGATCTCGCAGACCGACACCCACGCTTGGTGCCTCCAGTGCCTCGGGCCGGAGCACAATATCAAGTCGTGTTCCCTGTGTCTCGGTCTCCGGAAACGGACTCAGGTTGCGAGGCAAGTTCTGCGGGACCGTCTTTTTGGAACTTGCGCCGGCCCCTCGACGTCAACCTCGACGGCATCGGTATCGACGCCCGGTCCTTCGGTACCGGTATCGATGCCCGAGACATCGGCACCGATGGCATCGACCCCAGGAGAACAGGTCCCGTCGGCCCGCCGGCGAGGGTAGAGGTGAGCGGCCGCGTGGGCAGTCGGCCCCGGTCACTCCCTCAGCCCGTGGCCCACGGGACCGAACCCTGTCTGACCCGGCTCCTCGGGACCGAGGAGGATCGTCCTCCTCCTCCGTACCGCCCGGCGCCGGTGACGCGCATCGAAAGAAAAACAAGAAGCGTCGTCACCGGTCGCCCTCGGTGCATCCGGACATCGGAGAGGAGGCGACGCCGAAGCGTCATCGTCGAGAGGAGAGGTCCCCGTCGGTTGTGGAGGTACCGACGCGTCGGTTCCGGCACCTCGGTGCCGTCTCCTGGCCCCCATCAGTTTCTGGCACCGACACCCTTACCGGCCCCACCGGCTTTCCCGGCAGCGGGCCTGGACGAGTGCCTCAGAGCCATCCTTCCGGGGATCCTGGAAGGGCTGATGCGCCAGGCTGTGCCGGCGCCGGGGGTGCTTGCGCCCTCGGCGCCGATGTCTGTGGCGCCGGCGAGCTCTAGCCCGGCGTCGGGGCCGTCGACACCGCCGCGGTCTCGACCGCCACGCAGGTGGAGTCCCCGTCGATGGAGGGAGCTCCGTCCCCGCCGGCGCGGGAGTCCACCGCTCGACGACACCGAGACCTCGGTGCCTCGACGTCGAGCCGGGCCCGGTTCAGGACTCAGCTACACGAGCTTATGTCCGATACCGAGGATGAGGCCGCGTGGGGGGAAGAAGAGGACCCTAGATATTTCTCCTCAGAGGAGTCTACGGGCCTTCCCTCGGACCCCACGCCTTCACCGGAGAGGAAGCTCTCACCTCCTGAGAGTCTCTCCTTTGCCTCCTTTGTGCGGGATATGTCTATTAGCATTCCCTTTCCCGTGGTCTCTGTGGAAGAGCCGAGGGCCGAGATGCTCGAGGTCCTCGACTATCCATCACCACCTAGAGAGTCCTCCACGGTACCGCTGCACAATGTCCTCAAGGAGACACTGCTTCGGAACTGGGTGCGACCGTTAACTAACCCCACCATTCCCAAGAAAGCAGAGTCCCAGTACAGGATCCACTCTGACCCAGAGTTAATGCGGCCCCAATTGCCCCATGACTCGGCGGTCGTGGATTCTGCTCTCAAGAGGGCACGGAGTTCGAGGGATACCGCCTCGGCGCCCCCGGGGCGGGAGTCTCGCACTCTGGACTCGTTTGGGAGGAAGGCCTACCAATCCTCCATGCTCGTGACCCGCATCCAGTCATACCTGCTCTATATGAGCATCCACATGCGGACTAATGTGCAACAACTGGCGGACCTGGTCGATAAGCTCCCGCCGGAGCAGTCCCGTCCTTATCAGGAGGTGGTCAGGCAGCTGAAGGCGTGCAGAAAGTTCCTGTCCAGGGGTATCTATGACACCTGTGACGTGGCATCTCGTGCTGCGGCCCAAGGTATAGTGATGCGCAGGCTCTCATGGCTGCGTGCCTCTGACCTGGACAACCGCACCCAGCAGAGACTGGCCGACGTCCCTTGCCGGGGGGATAACATTTTTGGTGAGAAGGTCGAGCAGATGGTGGACCAACTGCATCAGCGGGAAACCGCTCTCGACAAGCTCTCCCACCGGGCGCCTTCAGCATCCACCTCAGCAGGTGGACGTTTTTCCCGGGCCCGGCAGGCTGCACCCTATTCTTTTGCAAAGCGTAGGTACAACCAGCCGGCCCGAAGGCCTCGTCAGGCACAGGGACAGCCCCAGCGCGCTCGTTCCCGTCAACAGCATGCGCCTAAGCAGCCCCCTGCGCCTCCACAGCAAAAGCCGGGGACGGGCTTTTGACTGGATCCATGGGAACATAGCCGCCCTCAAAGTGTCCGTACCGGACGATCTGCCGGTCGGAGGGAGGTTAAAATTTTTTCACCAAAGGTGGCCTCTCATAACCTCCGACCAGTGGGTTCTTCAAATAGTGCGGTGCGGATACGCCCTGAATTTGGCCTCCCTGCCACCAAATTGTCCTCCGGGAGCTCAATCCTTCAGCTCCCATCACAAGCAGGTACTTGCAGAGGAACTCTCCGCCCTTCTCAGCGCCAATGCGGTCGAGCCCGTACCACCCGGGCAGGGATTCTATTCCAGGTACTTCCTTGTGGAAAAGAAAACAGGGGGGATGCGTCCCATCCTAGACCTGAGAGGCCTGAACAAATTCCTGGTCAAAGAAAAGTTCAGGATGCTTTCCTTGGGCACCCTTCTGCCAATGATTCAGAAAAACGATTGGCTATGTTCCCTGGATTTAAAGGACGCATACACTCACATCCCGATACTGCCAGTTCACAGACAATATCTCAGATTCCGCCTGGGCGCACGGCACTTTCAGTATTGTGTGCTGCCCTTTGGGCTCGCCTCTGCCCCACGAGTGTTTACAAAGTGCCTCGTGGTGGTAGCGGCCTACCTACGCAAGCTGGGAGTGCACGTGTTCCCATATCTCGACGATTGGCTGGTCAAGAACACCTCGGAGGCCGGAGCCCTCCGGTCCATGCAGTGCACTATTCAACTTCTGGAGCTGCTGGGGTTTGTGATAAATTACCCAAAGTCCCATCTCCAGCCAACTCAGTCTCTGGAATTCATAGGAGCGCTGCTGAATTCCCAGACGGCTCAGGCCTACCTTCCCGAAGCGAGGGCCACCAATCTCTTGGCCCTGGCTTCGCAGACCAGAGCGTCTCAGCAGATCACAGCTCGGCAGATGTTGAGACTTCTGGGTCATATGGCCTCCACAGTTCATGTGACTCCCATGGCTCGTCTTCACATGAGATCTGCTCAATGGACCCTAGCTTCCCAGTGGTTCCAAGCCACCGGGAATCTAGAGGATGTCATCCGCCTCTCCACCAGTTGCCGCACTTCACTGCTCTGGTGGACCATTCGGACCAATTTGACCCTGGGACGTCCATTCCAAATTCCACAGCCCACGAAAGTGCTGACGACGGATGCATCTCGCCTGGGGTGGGGAGCTCATGTCGATGGGCTCCACACCCAGGGTCTGTGGTCCCTCCAGGAAAAGGATCTGCAGATCAACCTCCTGGAGCTCCGAGCGATCTGGAACGCACTGAAGGCTTTTAGAGATCGGCTTTCCTGCCAAATTATCCAAATTCGGACAGACAATCAGGTTGCAATGTATTACATCAACAAGCAGGGGGGCACCGGATCTCGCCCCCTGTGTCAGGAAGCCGTCGGGATGTGGCGTTGGGCCTGCCAGTTCGGCATGCTCCTCCAAGCCACATACCTGGCAGGCGTAAACAACAGTCTGGCCGACGGACTGAGCAGAGTCATGCAACCGCACGAGTGGTTGCTCCATTCCTGAGTGGTACGCAAGATCTTCCGAGAGTGGGGCACCCCCTCGGTGGACCTTTTCGCCTCTCAGACCAACCACAAGCTGCCTCTGTTCTGTTCCAGACTACAGGCACACGGCAGGCTAGCGTCGGATGCCTTTCTCCTCCATTGGGGAATCGGCCTCCTGTATGCTTATCCTCCCATACCTTTGGTGGGGAAGACCTTACTGAAGCTCAAGCAAGACCGCGGCACCATGATTCTGGTAGCGCCCTTTTGGCCCCGTCAGATCTGGTTCCCTCTTCTTCTGGAGTTGTCCTCCGAAGAACCGTGGAGATTGGAGTGTTTTCCGACTCTCATCTCGCAGAACGACGGAGCGTTGCTGCACCCCAACCTTCAATCCCTGGCTCTCACGGCCTGGATGTTGAGGGCGTAGACTTCGCTGTGTTGGGTCTGTCTGAGGGTGTCTCCCGGGTCTTGCTTGCCTCTAGGAAGGATTCCACTAAAAAGAGTTACTTTTTCAAGTGGAGGAGGTTTGTCGTGTGGTGTGAGAGCAAGGCCCTAGAACCTCGTTCTTGCCCTGCACAGAACCTGCTTGAATACCTTCTGCACTTATCAGAGTCTGGCCTCAAGACCAACTCAGTAAGGAATCACCTTAGTGCGATTAGTGCTTACCATTATCGTGTGGAAGGTAAAGCCATCTCTGGAGAGCCTTTAGTCGTTCGATTCATGAGAGGCTTGCTTTTGTCAAAGCCCCCTATCAAGCCTCCTACAGTGTCATGGGATCTCAACGTCGTCCTCACCCAGCTGATGAGACCTCCTTTTGAGCCACTGAATACCTGCCATCTGAAGTACTTGACCTGGAAGGTCATTTTCTTGGTGGCAGTTACTTCAGCTCGTAGGGTCAGTGAGCTTCAAGCCCTGGTAGCTCACGCTCCATATACCAAATTTCATCACAGCAGAGTAGTGCTCCGCACCCACCCAAAGTTCCTGCCGAAGGTGGTGTCGGAGTTCCATCTTAACCAGTCAATTGTCTTGCCAACATTCTTTCCCAGGCCGCATACCCGCCCTGCTGAACGTCAGTTGCACACATTGGACTGCAAGAGAGCATTGGCCTTCTACTTGGAGCGGACACAGCCCCACAGACAGTCCGCCCAATTGTTTATTTCTTTCGACCCTAACAGGCTAGGGGTCGCTGTCGGGAAACGCACCATCTCCAATTGGCTAGCAGACTGCATTTCCTTCACTTATGCCCAGGCTGGGCTGGCTCTTGAGGGTCATGTCACGGCTCATAGTGTCAGAGCCATGGCAGCGTCGGTGGCCCACTTGAAGTCAGCCACTATTGAAGAGATCTGCAAGGCTGCGACGTGGTCATCTGTCCACACATTCACATCACATTACTGCCTCCAGCAGGATACCCGACGCGACAGTCGGTTCGGGCAGTCGGTGCTGCAGAATCTGTTTGGGGTGTAAATCCAACTCCACCCTCCAGGACCTGAATTTATTCTGGTCAGGCTGCACTCTCAGTTAGTTGTTCTTCGTAGGTCAATTTTCTGTTGTACCCTCGCCGTTGCGAGGTTCAATTGACCTGGGTTCTTGTTTTGAGTGAGCCTGAGAGCTAGGGATACCCCAGTCGTGAGAACAAGCAGCCTGCTTGTCCTCGGAGAAAGTGAATGATACATACCTGTAGCAGGTGTTTTCCGAGGACAGCAGGCTGATTGTTCTCACCTACCCTCCCTCCTCCCCTTTGGAGTTGTGTTTCATATTTTATTGCTTGTCATTCAATTGGCGGGAGCGGTCGCGCACGGGCGGGAAGACGGCCGCGCATGCGCGGTGGGCGTGCCCTGCGTGCCGACCGTCCCGCAAAGCCTTTTCCGGTTGGTGGGGGGCTGCCGCGGACGTCACCCAGTCGTGAGAACAATCAGCCTGCTGTCCTCGGAGAACACCTGCTACAGGTATGTATCATTCACTATTCTGTGGTGATTACGCAGTGTGAGCTCATTTTAGAGTTTACACATTAAGCAAAGACTATCTACATCTGCTCATAAAGGAGTTTATACCTTGAGCAAAAGATT